>NC_058409.1:22371396-22380710 GCF_002201575.2 Neomonachus schauinslandi | reverse complement strand
GGTAATTCTGAGATGAGTGTTAGGCACCATATTCCAGAGTTTCCCTACAGGATTAAGCTCCAGTTGCTCTGTCATGGTTGGTTCCCCTTCACTGTTTCTCTTCCTCACTATCCTACCAGTGTCCTTACAACCTTCTAGATAAACTGCTTGCACCTGAATCTTTAACTCTTGATCAGCTTCTAGAGGAAACTAAGACAATCAATATTACTAAGGAAAATGAAAGACAAATGTGCCACAGAATAATTAAATATGTGTGTATATATGTGTGTATATGCGTGTGTGTGCATGTGTGTCTGTGTGTGTGTGTGTGTGTGTGTGTCTGACTTAATAAAAGCAGTTTTAAAAAAGTGTTTAGGAAGCTAGAAGTGTTTAGGAAGCTAGTTATTGAGAGATATTTCTTAAAAATGTTAGAAAACTGTGATCAACTTCAGTATTTATAGCCTCCTTACAGAAAGAAAGTAGATACCATTCTTACCTCAGATTCTTGGAAGAATTTATCAACTGAACATCCTAGATGTAGGTGATTCAATATGACAAGCTGAGCTGAAAGATACAAACTCTCCTTCTTTGATCACCTTTTACTGCATTAAAAAACCCCAACTACATGCCATAATAGGAATTTGGAGTATCTTCAGGAAAAGTTTGAGTTTAAACAGTATCTCCAGTCACAGGCTCTAGGACTCAAGGGGCCCATCTGGTGATTTTGTTTCATTGTAAGCTCTCATTATCTTGTAATAAACTGTGACCTTTTAGAGTAAGGTAGCCATATATTTCAATCCCAGCTCCACTATTAAGCCTATTTAATCTTGGGAAATGATGGATTAATTTAGTATCCTGGTATTGGCACATAAAAGTTCCCCAGGGGATTCAAATATCTAGCAAATAAAAATACGGTATAATTCCAAAGAACTCTACCCAATCTCTGTAAATATATCCCAATAAAAGACAATAAAATAATCTAAGGCAAAAGTGAATCTGGGGTGCCAGTAGATAAAAAAATTACCCCCTGCAAAGGAAAACAGAGGAGGCAAGCAGGCCAAGGCTGCTGTGATATGTTTATTCATGGTTTGACAATGCTCTTTAAGGTAGGTGCCCAGTAAAGAACACAGCAGTTCCATCCATATTTCCTCCTTTCAAGTTTCACCACAACTAAAATAACAATCACAAAATTAATTTAGGTAACAAGCATTATAAATATAAAGGTTCTGCACTAAAGAGGTATTATGAGACACAAAACACATTAATTATGAAATTTTATCTTTCTGAGCCTATCTATATTTGGAATAAATATTAAAGTACCCTGCAATTGATGTAAAATTATGGATTATTTGAGCACCACTGATTGCGAAGAGTTTTCAATTTTGAAACATTTCCCAAACTTTTAGTTTGCCAAATTAAATATTCAAAGAATATAGTACAGGAAAGGATAACCAACTTTAAATTAGAAATAAATGATATCATTCCATTGACATTTCATATCTTTTCCAAGAGCATGTGTATAATATTCTCACCTTGCCCCTCCTCAGTTATCACTGGGAGTGGTCTGTTAACTGGAAAGACAAGAGATATATACCAAAGCAGATGACAATGTGACCTTTAGAGGACAGTCATGGATTTCATCCTCAGCTTTGTCACTCATCCTGATAACGCTGGAAAACTGTTTGACCTCTGTATACCTTAGCTTCTTTAATTTCAAAATGCAAAATCCTATTTCACTGGCTCCTATGATGAATAAGTGATATAATGCATATAAAGCGGTGAATAGGTTATGTTCACTGAGAAAAAATTACACAAAGAATGACAGGATTTTTTAACTGGACACACCCCCTACTGTGAACTAAAATAGATGTTTGGTTCAAACTTTTAAAAATACATTTTTTTTTAAAGATTTTATTTATTTATTTGAGACAGAATGAGAGACAGAAAGCATGAGAGGGAAGAGGGTCAGAGGGAGAAGCAGACTCCCTGCTGAGCAGGGAGCCCAACGCGGGACTCGATCCCGGGACTCCAGGATCATGACCTGAGCCGAAGGCAGACGCTTAACCAACTGAGCCACCCAGGCGCCCCTAAAAATACATTTTAAGGAAAGTCAATCTCTCTCTGTCTCTGTCTCACCTTCCCTTCCCCTGTCTTTTCCTCTCTCCTTCTCTCTTTCCCCTCATCTACTTCTCCATCTCCATTTCACCTCTCTTTATACATTGATAAGTGCCCTACACAGTGAACACTGAAATTTGTTTTTCAGCTATTAATGGATAAAGGGGTAGATTCAGGGAAGTTTTAAAATTAGAAATTATGTTTTCATTATCAGGTAACTGTGGATGTCTTTACTTTAGATTCTAAAATATGTGGAAGACTTACTCATATTAAGATTTGCTTTTTTTTTGGCCATACACATAAGATAATTACACACAATATTTATTTACCTTTTTGTCACTAATGCTTCTATCTATTCACATACAATAGATAATTACCACTTATTTTCCATAGTAATATGAATATAAATAATATAGTGTTTAAAAATAATAAAATTCAATATTAAAGCAAAGTAGGACATTAGGGAATATCTAGTCCAACTCTCTTACTGTACAGATAAGGAAAAGACTTCCAAATGGGTGACTCTTCATATTCATTTTGATACTTTTGTGTTTTAAAGATAATTCTAGGAGGAATGAGACACAGACATGTGTGTTCCATGTACCATCTTTAACTGGATGCCTCCATACAATCTTGCACTCATAATTTCATTGGAAGGACAGCACATCAACTGCAACAGTTCGAAAATCATTAAACTATATACCTATTCCTGCTTCCAAAATGTTATGTCATAGGTTGTTACTTATGGGCCTGGCACGTTTCTCCTTGTGTCTTTTGATAATTCTTCTACTTTATAGGGAACTCTGAGAGTAATTCTTCCAGACAATTATTAAAGCTGTTCATTAATATATGCATGTTTATCAAAACAGAAAGGCAGCCAGAAGCTTCCTTCTGCTTTCTACACCCAGCTGTTCAAATTAAAAATGGCTACAGACATGGCTGAGTTAGTGTTTTCACTTTCATAGTCAACTTTCTGGTGATTTGGTAGGAGCCCTGGGGGTGCTAGTTATATTCTATTTCTTAACAGGAATGGTGGCTTTCACGATTATGTTCACATTTTAAAAATTCACTTCACTGGGGCGCCTGGGTGGCTCAGTCATTAAGCGTCTGCCTTCAGCTTGGGTCACAATTCCAGGGTCCTGGGATCGAGTCCCACATTGGGCTCCCTGCTCCGTGGGAAGCCTGCTTCTCCCTCTCCCACTCCCCCTGCTTGTGTTCCTGCTCTCGCTCTCTCTGTCAAATGAATAAATAAAATCTTAAAAAAAAAAATTCACTTCACTGAACAATCACAATTTATGTACCTTTTTGCATGTATATCTTATTTTGATAAGAAGTTTATTTAAGGGCGCCTGGGTGGCTCAGTTGGTTAAGCGACTGCCTTCGGCTCAGGTCATGATCCTGGAGTCCCGGGATGGAGTCCCGCATCGGGCTCCCTGCTCAGCGGGGTGTCTGCTTCTCCCTCTGACCCTCTTCCCTCTCGTGCTCTCTGTCTCTCATTCTCTCTCTCTCAAATAAATAAAATCTTTAAAAAAAAAAAAAAGTTTATTTAAAAAAGATATTTAAACTATGTAAAATTGAAACTTTCACGTGTACCTTCTACGAAGTTGCCTGTTTTAGAAAAATTACAAGTGATAACTGAAAAGATAAATGTGATATGAAAATGAGAACTATTTTACTAAATAATTTTCGGAACATTAACTCTAATTTGGCCAGTGAAAGCATACCAAGTGAAATACATTCTGGATTTTAATTTAGAAGAAATAAGTAGGTCTCAAATCCTTTCTATAAATGTTAAATAAACACTAAAATAATTATGCAGATCTATAGAGAGAGATATGGAAAGAAATCCAAGAGTTATTAAGTGAAAAAAAAGGAAGTTGCGAAGAGGAATATCTTGTGTGACCTACTTTGGGAATTAGTTTTTAGATTTAAAGTAGGTCATTTTTGCCTGTTTTTGAACTTTATACAAATGAAACTATAAAGCACACATTCTTGTATGTGAATAAATAAAACAAAATGTGACCACATGCAGGGAAAAAGAAGGTCAGTGGAATATCCTCAAAAGTATCAGTGGAACTTATATCTGATGACTGAGATAATGGGAGATTTTCAATCACAAAATTATATAGTTTCATGATACTTTCTTATATTGACTGTGCACTGATTCAGAAATCAGGACAAAGCAGACGCAGCTCTTTCTGGCTACCAGTTTCCTCATTTAGTCTAGCACTTGGAGATTTCTTTGTCTTTTATCAAACTGAGATATAAACATACGTAATTCTTTAGAAATATTTTAATCATTATTTCTAAGTGTTTTTTTGTGAGAAGGGATTCCACATGAGCTTAGTGAGCCATGTTGCCAGAACTGAACGTTCTATTAATTTTCTATCTTTCCACTATACCCCAAATTTCATTCCTCTGATGACTCTCTTTTTTTCCAGTAATGTTAAATTTTTCTTTCTTTTCTTATATCTTCTATGTTCCTTTGCAACAAAGGAATCTGTGCTGGGAGAAGTAGAAATAAGTTTCAGTTTAACACTTTAAACTTTAAAGATCCATAATAGTTACCATATTCACTGACCATGTCTGAGATCCTGGGGTGAACCCTAAGAGAAACATGATGGGGCAGACTGTCTGATTGTAAAGACATGGAAAAAGAAGAGCAGAAGTACTGCTTTCATTGACCACATCTTTATGTGTACATCACAGGGCAAACTAGTATAAATTACTACATTTTACTCTTGTTATTAGTTTTGTATTAGTTTTGTAGGCTGCTGTAACAAATTATCACAAACTCTGTAGATTAAAACAACAGAAATTAATTTTCTTGGAGCTCTAGAGACCAGAAGTCCAAAGTCAGAATCACTGGGCCAAAAACAAGATGTCAGGTGGGCCACACTTTCTCCAGAGGCTCTAGGGGAAAATCTGTTCCTTGTCTATCCAGCTTCTGGTGGCAGCCAGCATTCCTAGCCTGGAGCCACTGCACTCCAACCTTTAAGGTCAGCATCTTCAAATCTTTTCATGTTCCATCTTCATATCACATTCCCTCTTTGTGTTTCAAATTTCCTGTTGCCTCCTTCTTCTTAGGAAACTAGTGATTGCCTTTAGGGTCCGTCTCGTTTTTCTTTCCAATTTTTCCCTTTGGAATAGTAATGTATTCTATACTACCCTCGTTCAGCTACTGTTATTTTGAAAGCATATAACCTGTTGTCTGGTTTCACAGATTCAAAGCTGCAGAGGAATTTTTCACCCAGATGAAATATACCTCAATCTCACGCATATGTGTTTTAGATGAAATTTTGGAATTAGAGTTGATACTGGAATCGGTTAAGACTTTTGAAGCTACTGAGATGGAGTGAATGCATTTTGCATGTTAGAAGTATATGAATTTAGGGGGACTGGTGGGTGGAGTGTTATGGGCTGAACTGTGCACCCCTCCAAATTTATATATTAAAATCTTAACTTCCAGTACCTCAGAATATGCCTGTATCTATGAAAAGAGGGTCTTTAAAGAGGTAATTAAGTTAAAATGAGGTAATAGGTTTATGCCCTAACCCAGTATTACTAGTGTCATTACAAAAAGAGGAAATTAAGACAACACAAGTAGAGTGAAGACCACATGAAAACAGGGAGAAGATGACCCTCTACAGGCCAAGGAGATGGATGGACCTCAAAAGAAACCAATTCTGTTCACAGATCTCTTAGATATTAGCCTCCAAGATTGTGAGGAAAACAAATTTCTGTTGTTTAAGCTACCCAACTTGTGGTCCTTTGTTATGGCAGGCCTAGCAAACTAACACATCCCATCTCAAGATCTTTAACTTAATCATATCTGCAATGTCTTTGTCACAGGAGACAATAGTCACAGGTTCTATAGATTAGAACCTGATGTTTTGGGTAGGCCATTTTTCAGCTGAATACATTTTCATTTTACAATTGAAGGAACAGAGTTAAAAGAAATTGGTTTAGTTTCAACTATTTACAGTCTGAGGCAGGATTTAAACAAAATATAGGTAGATGAAAATTAGTAATATGAAATTAACAATGGTAATGGAAAGCTGAAATTATAGTAGATATTGCTGGAGAAGGGCAGGAGGGTAAGTACTAAGAGAATATTCTCTCTTTCTTATATTTTATCTGGGGTATATATGATCATTTTAAAGGAGTAAGTAAGAGTATTTGCTGATGATACTGTAACCAGGAAAAGGATCAAACCGCAAAAACAGAAAACTGCCCATGGATCACACAGCTATAAATAGTAGATACACAGAGAATATTGAGCACAAAGGAAAAAGCAGCACTCCCCAAAGGAAATTCCAGTGCCAGAAGTCTATAAGCATGTTTATTTCAAACTCATTTCTATAATTTTTCAAATATATATTTCAAAATATCCCTATGGTTCACATGACACACTAGGTAGCTTAATCTTTTAAGGAGTTATTACTTTCCAGCACATTTAAAAGATTAAACTTTGCTCATCTATCCTCTACCATGTAAAAAAACAATTAAAAAAAAAAAAACAAAATCAACTCTACGAAAATGACAAATAATGTGCAGCAAGCATCAGTCGCCCAAAGAATTGTTACACTTTGTGAAGTGTATTTCTAATTATTATTGAAAACTCTTCAAGCATGCAATTTGATTTCTTTCATGCCTGACCTAAAGTTTTCTTGTTTTCAGCCTGTAGGATTATGCTAATTTATGAGCTATGAAGAATTTATTGGAAACTCATTTCAATTTTTATAAACAGCACCCTCAGAACCCTTTGAATACCTCTCTACAACTAGTATCAATAATCAGTGATACCTGGTCATTGCCAAATCTTCATGGACTATTTACTTGGAGTTTTTAATCCACTTCATAAAGAAAATTTTCCTTGGCTTTGTTAGCCTTCTACATTGGTTTTCTGTTTTCCTCCCTCCATAAACTTCAATTTCCTTTTCGTCCTCTTCTTTTGTGTTAGTTTAGACAACTCACTGTTGGCCCTATTCACCATTTCCCTTGTTCCCCAGAATGACAGCACCTTAACTTCATGTTTCTTTCATAACAAGCCACGAGTTATTATATTGCACATAAGTTATATGAAGTACAAGTTAGGATATCAAGCATAGCTAGTGATATTAAAAATATTATAAAGAAAGCCTATGTTTTGCCTTCATTCTGATTACTGATCTTGGCTCAATTCTATAAACTAGCTGTATTTTCTTGAACTGACACAAAAGCTTTCTAAAACCCACTGTCAGTATTTATAAAATGATTAACTATGACTATATGGTTATGTAGTTTTCACTTCTATGACTCGTATCTAATCATCTAAGAATTATTTGATAAATACTGTATATTTCTCTTGTTTGATCACTTTCAAGATGGAAACAGTTTGCATTCATATTGGTCTCAGAAGAATTAGTGGAAAAACAGAGTTAAAAGGCAATATAGTAAAATACGTTTCAAGATACTATGTGATGATGAACACAGATAATGCCTATTACCTGTTCAAAGTACTATATATGAAAACTTACTGGCAAGGTCAAGAAGTCTTCCAGAAAAAAATAACTCAAATGAATGACTCATTTAAATATTCATCCACTCATTCATTAAACAAAAATTTAACTGAGGGGGGGTGGAGCAAGATGGCAGAGGAGTAGGAGACCTGGATTTCGTCTCCTCTCAGGAATTCAGCTGGATAGGGATCAAACCATTCTGAACACCTACAAACTCAACAGGAGATCGAAGAAAAGAAGAGCAACAACTCTCTCATCAGAAAAGCGACCACTTTCTGGAAGGTAGGACGTGCGGAGAAGTGAATCCGAGGCGATATTCGGGAGGATAGACGGTGGGGGAGGGGCCTCCGTCGGCCGCTTCTGGCAAGTGATAGAGCCGCGGAGCACAAAATCGGAACTTTTAAAAGTCTGCCCCGCTGAGGGACGTCACTCTGGTGGCTAAGCGGGGAGTGGAACCCTCCGGGACAGTGTGGTCTCAGGACCCTCGGGGTCACAGAAAGACCGGGGGTGTCTGAGTGTGGCAGAGCTCCCAGGTAATGGAGCAGGGAAGTCGGCTGCAGAGGCGGAGCCCAGGCGCGGGCTCTCAGCTCGGGGTTGCCATAAACTGTGATCCGCAGCACAGTCGGGCCCCTGCTCCTCCAGCAGGGACCCAACAAGCGGCAGATCTGGGGAGACTCACCTTCTTCCCCTGGGAGGAGCCGCGCGGGAGTGCACCGCAGGGATCTGCTGGGTTTGGAGACTCCACCCGGGGTCGGGTGCCAGAGATAGAAACGTGCAGTCACAGGCCGGGTGAGCACAGAGTGCAGCCGGAGACTGGGGAGACGGGAGTGACTGACGGCTTTTCTCTGGGGGCTCACTGAGAAGCGGGGCCCTGAGTTCTCGGCTCCTCCGGGGCGGAGATTGGGAGGCCACCATTTTCACTCTCCGCCTCCAAAGCTGTACGGAAAGCTCGCAGGGAACAAAAGCCCCAGAGAGCAAACCCGAGCAGATTACTTAGCCGGGAGGGGGCAAGGGCGGGGCAAATCCGCCTCCGGCAAAGACATTTGGAAACCACGGCAACAGGCCCCTCCCCAGAAGATCAGTGAGAACAGCCAGCCAAGACCAAGTTTACCGATCAATGAGAACGGCAGAACTCCAGCGCTAGGGGAATACTGCACATAGAATCCATGCCTTTTTTACTATGATTCTTTAGTCTTTCAAAGTTAATTTTTTTTAACTGTCTTTTTTTTTTCTTTTTGAATTTTTCTTTTTCCCTTTTTCAACCAACATCTTATCAATCCCTTTTTTAAAAAAAAACATTTTTATTTTTCATTTTTAGAGTCATATTCTATCCCTTCATAGTAGTTACCTGTATTTTTGGCTTATATATATAAGTTGTTCTCTCTTTAAAATTTTGAGATAGTTTCTTCTAACAGATTAAAATACACCCTAAATCTCTAGTATATGGTGTTTTCTATTCCCCTGCCTGATCACATCCTCTCCCTTTTTTTTTCTTTTTCTTTTTTCTTTTTTTAAATCCTCTTCTTTCTTTTTTCAAACAACTTATCAATTCCTTTTATAAAATTTTTATAATTTCCATCTTTACAGTCATATTCCATCCCTTCATTATATCAACCCTTATTTTTGTACATATATAAGTTTTTCTTTCTTTAAAATTTTGGGAGGCACTTTCTTCTAAAAGACCAAAATACACCCCAAATCTAGTGTGTGGCACTGATC
>NC_058409.1:22336915-22366396 GCF_002201575.2 Neomonachus schauinslandi | reverse complement strand
AACTCATTTTATGAGGCCAGCATTACCTTGATCCCAAAACCAGACAAAGACCCCATCAAAAAGGAGAATTACAGACCAATATCCCTGATGAACATGGATGCAAAAATTCTCACCAAAATACTAACCAATAGGATCCAACAGTACATTAAAAGGATTATTCACCATGACCAAGTGGGATTTATCCCTGGGCTGCAAGGTTGGTTCAACATCCGCAAATCAATCAATGTGATACAATACATTAACAAAAGAAAGAACAAGAATCATATGATCCTCTCAATAGATGCAGAAAAAGCTTTTGACAAAGTACAGCATCCTTTCTTGATCAAAACTCTTCAGAGTATAGGGATAAAGGGTACATACCTCAATATCATAAAAGCCATCTATGAAAAACCTACAGCGAATATCATTCTGAATGGGGAAAAACTGAGAGCTTTCCCCCTAAGGTCAGGAACGCGGCAGGGATGTCCACTATCACCACTGCTATTCAACATAGTATTGGAAGTCCTAGCCACAGCAATCAGACAACAAAAAGAAATCAAATGCATCCAAATTGGCAAAGAAGAAGTCAAACTCTCACTCTTTGCAGATGATATGATACTTTATGTGGAAAACCCAAAAGACTCCACCCCAAAACTGCTAGAACTCATACAGGAATTTAGTCAAGTGGCAGGATATAAAATCAATGCACAGAAGTCAGTGGCATTCCTATACACCAACAACAAGACAGAAGAAAGAGAAATTAAGGAGTCGATCCCATTTACAATTGCACCCAAAACCATAAGATACCTAGGAATAAATCTAACCAAAGAGACAAAGGATCTGTACTCAAAAAACTATAAAATACTCATGAAAGAAATTGAGGAAGACACAAAGAAATGGAAAAACGTTCCATGCTCATGGATTGGAAGAACAAATATTGTGAAGATGTCAATGCTACCTAGAGCAATCTACACATTCAGTGCAATCCCCATCAAAATACCATCCACTTTTTTCAAAGAAATGGAACAAATCATCCTAAAATTTGTATGGAACCAGAAAAGACCCCGCATAGCCAGAGGAATGTTGAAAAAGAAAAGCAAAGCCAGCGGCATCACAATTCCGGACTTCCAGCTCTATTACAAAGCTGTCATCATCAAGACAGCATGTTACTGGCACAAAAACAGACACATAGATCAATGGAACAGAATAGAGAGCCCAAAAATGGACCCTCAACTCTATGGTCAACTCATCTTCGACAAAGCAGGAAAGAATGTCCAATGGAACAAAGACAGTCTCTTCAACAAATGGTGTTGGGAAAATTGGACAGCCACATGCAGAAGAATGAATCTGGACCATTTCCTTACACCACACACAACAACAGACTCCAAATGGTTGAAAGACCTCAATATGAGACAGGAGTCCATCAAAATCCTAAAGGAGAACACAGGCAGCAACCTCTTTGACCTCAGCCGCAGCAACTTCTTCCTAGAAACATCGCCAAAGACAAGGGAAGCAAGGGCAAAAATGAACTATTGGGACTTCATCAAGATAAAAAGCTTTTGCAAAGCAAAGGAAACAGTCCACAAAACCAAAAGACAACCGACAGAATGGGAGAAGATATTTGCAAATGACCTATCAGATAAAGGGCTAGTACCCAAAATCTATAAAGAACTCATCAAACTCAACACCCAAAGAACAAAGAATCCAATCAAGAAATGGGCAGAAGGCATGAACAGACATTTTTCCAAAGAAGACATCCAAATGGCCAACAGACACATGAAAAAGTGCTCAATATCGCTCGGCATCAGGGAAATCCAAATCAAAACCTCAATGAGATACCACCTCACACCAGTCAGAATGGCTAAAATTAACAAGTCAGGAAAAGACAGATGTTGGCGGGGATGCGGAGAAAGGGGAACCCTCCTCCACTGTTGGTGGGAATGCAAGCTGGTGCAGCCACTCTGGAAAACTGTATGGAGGTTCCTCAAAAAGTTGAAAATAGAGCTACCATATGATCCAGCAATTGCACTACTGGGTATTTACCCCAAAGGTACAAAAGTAGGGATCCGAAGGGGTACGTGCACCCCGATGTTTATAGCAGCAATGTCCACAATAGCCAAACTGTGGAAAGAGCCAAGATGTCCATCGACAGATGAATGGTTAAAGAAGAGGTGGTATATATATACAATGGAATATTATGCAGCCATCAAAAGGAATGAGATCTTGCCATTTGCAACGACGTGGATAGAACTGGAGGGTATTATGTTGAGTGAAATAAGTCAATCAGAGAAAGACATGTATCATATGATCTCACTGATATGAGGAATTCTTAATTGCAGGAAACAAACTGAGGGTTGCTGGAGTGGGGGGTGGGGTGGGAGGGATTGGGTGACTGGGTGATAGACATTGGGGAGGGTATGTGCTCTGGTAAGTGCTGTGAATTGTGCAAGACTGTTGAATCTCAGATCTGTAACTCTGAAACAAATAATGCAATATATGTTAAGAAAAAAAAAAAGAAGAAGAAGAAGGTAGCGGGAGGGGAAGAATGAAGCGGGGGAAATCGGAGGGGTAGACGAACCATGAGAGACGATGGACTCTGAAAAACAAACAGGGTTCTAGAGGGGAGGGGGGTGGGAGGATGGGTTAGCCTGGTGGTGGGTATTGAGGAGGGCACATTCTGCATGGAGCACTGGGTGTTATGCACAAACAATGAATCATGGAACACTTCATCTAAAACTAATGATGTAATGTATGGGGATTAACATAAGAATAAAAAAAAAAAGAAAAAGGTGAAAATAATTAATCTTTACTACTCTTCTAAAATGCAAATTAAAACAAATAACAAGGTAGCATTTTTCATCTATGAAATTAAAGTTTTGTTTGGTTTTGTTAATGACACTGCCTATGGTTGTTGAGGGGGTTGTGTAATACTTTCTCTCATATTCATGAGAAAATGAATTGGTACAAATTTTCCAAAAAAAATATTTAACTGAGGCCTGTGGCAAGGGCAAGGAGACACATACTTAAATCCTGTCTTCAAGAATCTTAGCAAAATTTTACTAGGAATAGAGAAACATGGAAAAAGAAAATGCAACTCTTTCATAGGTGTTATAAGCATTGGTATAAAAACAGAGTTCATACAGAATGACTATAGATCACTATATTTGGAACATGGAGTAGGTAGCATCATTTGGTTTTAAATAACAGGCAGTTATCCACCTTAACAAGGAAGAATTGATGATAGGGATCTAGAAAGTATCCAGTGTCCATGAATAAAAATGCAGCCTGGATTCAGGAAGGAATGGGGACCAGAAGCTAAAAAATAGTGTCAGGATTAACACTAGTTCTTGTGCCAACTTTTATCTATGCACATAAAATTATTCAGTAACAAAGAGAAGCAACAATGAAGACTTAAACAGAGTGGCAGGATCAAAATGAGAGAATGAGAAGACTCCAGGTTTAATCCCAAATTTCTGGTTTGTAGAGTAATCTAGAATATGGTCTTAAGCACCATCACTGAGATTATAGGATGTGAGCAGAGCTAACTGTAAATATAGTAGTAAGTTCGTTCTGGCATTTATTGAGCTTAATGTCACTATGGAGCTTCTAGGCAGAGATGACCAATAAGATGTGGATATGTGGAAATGGAACCTAGCAAAGAGAGTGCTTATAAGTGGATTCACTGAACACAGTTATTTCAGAGATGATGGTGGAGAATACTCTGAAGACTGAAATGAGAGGCATTGTGTAAAGTAGTATGAACAATCATAAATGGAGAGACCAATGTGAGGTGACTTAATCAAAGAACTTATTTGGGGTTTTTTATGTATATAAAATTTTTGTACATAAATTTTATGTACTAAATTTTATGTACTTTATGTACTAAATTTTATTTACTTCTCATAAATTTTATGTACTAATTTTTTTTTTTTTTTTTTTTGCCCAACCGACTGAGCCACCCAGGCGCCCCTATGTACCAAATTTTATGAACTTCTCAGCCAAACTATAAAGCAGCAACCATGTTTTCATCATACGACATACTGCTTGGATTTGTGTTAGTGTTCAGTAAATATTTGTTGAATATATGAATGAAACAACACTTCAAGATCAGGGACTAACAGTATGTTCAGGAAAATGTTACATTTGCCACAAAGCTGCTTTGTATGACTGGCTTTGTATTTATCCTTTCAATGAATAACAAAGTTGATAAAACACTCTGCCAATAATATTGTTTATGGTGGTAGAAAAATAGATTCCATAATTTTTGAGCAAAAGCTTTGTATAATCAGACAACAGATTACCTAATAGTAATTTTTGCTTTTTACAGCTAAATATTTTGATCAATACAAATACCTTTAACATTTGAAACTTATACAGGGAAAATAACTGTGTTCTTCCAAGTATAAAAATCTTGCCTTTAACTGACTGAAATGACAGATTTTGTAATTTGATGTTTGCTCTTGTAAGTTTGCTTAAGAACATAATTATATTGGGGGCGCCTGGGTGGCTCAGATGGTTAGGCATCTGCCTTTGGCTTGGTGCATGATCCCGGGGTCCTGGGATCGAGCCCCACGTTGGGCTCCTTGCTTGGCGGGAAGCCTGCTTGCTCTTCCCTCTCCTTCTACTGCTCCCCCTGCTTGTGCTCTCTCACTCTCTCTGTCAAATAAATAAATAAATAAAATCTTAAAAAAAAAAAAGAACATAATTATATTGAACAGAAAAGGCTGAAGATGCTTAGTTCTAGCATCCCCTATTTTCAATCCTGACTATCAGGACAAATGTCTCTGATAAGATAACTTTTAGTATTCAGTGGAAAAGAATATGATTACCTAGAAAATTGACAAAAGTGGTATTTTTGGCCTTTACCTGATAGATTATTTTGTTCACGGAATAAAAGATTCAAGACTGTAAAATCTCTCCAAACTGATAAATAGATTTAATGCCACTGCATTAAAAAACTCACATGCAGTTTCTAAAATGTATATGAAAATACCAAGAGCTAAACATAGCAGTCTTGAAGGAGAACAAAATTAGAGATGTATGCTATTAAATAGCAACTCTTATAGTAAAGCCACATTATTTATTATAAGGATGGTTAAAGCGTCCAATGGAACAGAACAGATTCTGGTGATTAACATATTTATAAATATTTGAGTTACGGTAAAGGTGGCTATACAGAGCAGAGCAGTGGAGCAAAAAAAAGCCCAGGTCAACTGGATATCCAAACAGAAAGAAAAACTAAACATTATCCATTCCTTGTGTTATAAATAAAGGTCAACTGCAAGGGAATTATAAATCTAATTATGAAATATAAAACAATGATTCATCTAGGAAATAACACATACAAATATCTTACTGATTTTTACCTATTTCTAAAATAGGTCACAGAAAGCATAAAACAGACAACAATCATGATTGATAAACTCAACTACATTAAAATTAGGGACATCTGCTCATCAAAAGCCACCCTAAAGAAAGTGAAATGCCAAGCTGCATGATGAGAGAAGACATTTGCAAAACATACAACCCACAATAGTCTTTCATCCAACCATATAAACAACTCTTACAGATCAGTATGGAAAAAAAAGGAAGACAACCCAGGGGTGCCTGGGTGGTTTGGTCAGTTAAGCGTCTGCCTTTGGCTCAGGTCATGATCCAGGGTCCTGGGATGGAGCCCCACAATGGGCTTCCTGCTCAGTGGGGAGCCTGCTTCTCCCTCTACCTCTGCCTGCTGCTCCCCTTGCTTGTGCTCTCTCTCTCTGTCAAAGAAATAAATAAAATATTTTTTTAAAAAGGGAAGACAATCCAACAGAAGAATAAGAAAATATATGAAGCAGCACTTTGCAAAAGAAAATGACAAAATGGCCAATAAACATATGAAAGAGTGCTCAACCCTGTTAGTCATCTGGAATGATAGTTAAAATCCAAATGAAATACCGTTTTACCCCTACCATGATGGCTATAATTTAAAAATACTGACAAAATTAGTAAACATGCCAAGAAAATGAGACCTTCCTACACTGCTGTTGGAAGCATAAATTAGTACAGTTAATTAAGCCATTAATTCTATTTGGCAGAATCTAAAGTTGAGCATATAATGTAACCTATAAGCCAACAATTTGACTCACAAGCAAACAGCCAAAAGAAATGGGTACATGTGTGGGTAAAAAAAGACATAAACCAGAATGTTCACAGCAGCATTACTCATACTTCAATGAATAATTTGTGATAGATTCACATGATGGAATATGATCCAGCGACAAAAATGAATACACTACTTCCACTTGGGAGCAATGTAGAAAAAACTCACACATACAATATGAGCAAAAGAAGTAAGATTTAAGAAGTACATAATGTATGATTTTATTGACATAAAGTTCAGGACTAATCTTTGGTGTTGGATGTCAGAATACCAGAATATGACTAAGGTATGGAGGAGGGTTATTAGTGACTGGGAAGGGATGTGAAAAGGTTTGTGGGGTGGAGATAATGTTCTATTTTAAAATCTGGTTCATAATTGCACAGATGTGTTCCCTTTTTCATAATTCTAATAACTCATCAAGTTTTCTGACACTTGAGGAAATCAAATGAATATTCATGAAGCAATTTGGTCAGCAGAGTACAGATTATGCTTATTGGCTATTTTGCCTTCTGGGTCAAAAAATATTTTGTGTTCTAACTGAGCAACAAAAGGCCCCAATACTATTATATTATAAAGGAATACATTTATTTTGTATAAGTAAAATAAACATACCATATATTTATATATCATGCCTGGTAGAACTGAGAACGATCCGTTACCATCACTGCATCATCATTTTGATGGACTTGAAGAGTTAAAGTGTTAAATCAATTAATTTTAGAAAGGGTTCCTAAAGTTACTGAATCAAATATAAATAGAGAGTAAGCTGCAAGCTTGAACTTTTCATTGGCTCCTATTTCTAGGAATTTTCTGAAGAGTAATTTTTTTTAAGATTTTATTTATTTATTTGGAAGAGACAGAGTGAGAGAGAGAGAGAGAGAGAGAGAGAGCATGAGCAGGGGGAGGGAGGAAGCAGACTCCCCTGCTGAGCAGGGAGCCTGACATGGGGCCTAATCCGGGGACTGGACCTTGAGATAATGATCTGCACCGAAGTCAGTCACTTAACCAACTGAGCCACCCAGGAACCCCTCTGAAGAGTAATTCTTAAATACATTTTCAATAAGTGTTGTCATAATTATGTACTTTAAAAAAAAGTTTTAGATTCTATCATTGGCCACTAAATATCATTTTTTTACCTGCATTCAAATGCTTTTTAAAAAGATACCTTTGTACATGGAGGAGCACTTCATTTGTCGTGAAGAAGAAAGAGGAGAGAGAATGAGAATAAAGAAAAAAAACAGGTTGAGATAAAAACTCAAAATTTTATTTTAAAACATAGAAAAAGAATATACATCCAAATGATATCTCTGGTGGGTAGTAGTATGAATGTTTTATTTTTTCATTTTGCTTACAGTATATTTTCTAATTTTCTTAATGGATATGTATCATTAATTTGTTATACAACAATAAAACATCATAGAGCTTTTCACATCCCACAAACAACATGTGGTTGTTTAGTGGCATTTGATTCAATATTGAGAAAACTGTCTGTACTCAAGAAGAAACTTCAAATTTCAGTGTGCCTACTGGCCCAGTGATCCTAATGCTTTTGTACTTTTAGACTCATAGGAACCATGTTCTTTCTGGTAGAATTTAGCTGAATAAGGCAGAACAAGAAAAATAGAGAGAGTTCAAAAAAGCTGCTTTTACATACTTGCAAATAGTGACCTATAAAAAAACACTGCCTGAATATTGTGCCTTCCAAAATGACAGAAGACTTTTTAGTCATCCTGTCTTTTCCAGTAAGTATCCTGACATGCAGCTAGTTTGAACACTAGTCACTCTGATGTGCTGTTTTGCTATTCTAAAATAGGGGAATTTGAAGAGATGATAGCACATAAAATAAACGGTAAATCAATTTGCTTCACGCATATTTTTGCCTGTCATAATGCCTGATTTTCTAAAAAGATGGGAAAGCTCTAGGCAAAAGTAATTAGCTAATTTTCAAAATACAATTTTAATGTGTCAATTAAATTTAGTTTTTCCTATGTTCATAGTGGGAAACATTAAACTTCATATTATTAATCTGTCAAGAGTAAACAACATCTTTTATTATTTCACTGAAGATTGTATTTACAATTAAAATTCCCTAAAAATAAGGTAGAAACATAAACTCAGAAAATAATATACATTATAGCAAAAATATACCATAGCCATCAAGATTTTATACCTAATCTCCAGAACCATAAAAAGATAAATTTACCCAGTGTTTATTATGGGGGATAAATGGTCATCTCAGGATATAGAGAACTTCATATTTCATTACTAAAATATAAAAGAGTTCAGTTTTGAAAGAATTCTCTATACTCTTGATAAATTAGGAAAAATCACTGTGGCTTTGGGTTTGATATGCACAGTTCCACATGACACACCTACTTCCAGAAATATTTAACAAATATGCTGTGTAAAAATAAAAATATAAAGAAGTTGATAACTTAAGCAAGATAATTAAGGCTTTTAATAATTTTCACTAGTTAATAAGTTTTAATCATTTTAATTAATAAGTTATAATCATTTTAACTGCTCGAACTCAAACACTGACATAATTTATTGACCATAATTTCAAAAACTTTCATCAGATGCTCGACTTTATTCTTTTAATTATTATGTATTATTTCCTTTTTTGCCTTTTTCCCATGTTGTGCAAAATTAATAAAGTGTGGAAATCACCCATTTTATTTAATCAATGTCTCTACAAGCTAATAAATAAGAACTCCAAGTGGGTTTGGGTATCTCAAACACCAAGTGTCAGTACACACTCTGCTAAACCAGAAACTTAACCAAATCTCTACTTCATCCTGTTGTATGTTGAAAAGACCACTTGACTTGGAATTGAATGACCCATTTTAGCACTGGGTCAGTCATTCAGTGGTTTTCTGGAGGACTGGAATACATAGAAGCACAGGAGCAGACATTCCTTTGTAAGCCTTCCAGACTGGACTGGGATGAGAATCACTATACCTGTGAATATAATTACTGATCTTGAGGAATACCTATCCATCCTTTAATTTTTAACAGAGATAAAGAGTTTTACTAGGCAAGATGGAAGAGATTATACAAAAAGAAAAAATCTAAGAATATAGAAGAAAAGCAAAACCAGTGTCAAGAGGTTGCTGAATGAAATAACACAATGAAGAAAAAGGAAAAGGAAAAAAAAAAACTATTTGAGCTATATTTTTACCCACTGAACAGAACAATAAAGCTGGATATTCAGAGGAAATAACAACAACAAATATCCAGTATAACCTTAAGATGAACAAATACTCCATGCAAAAATGGTTGGACCCTTTTAACTGCCCCATGGAGAAAAGGAGGGTTTCCATTGTTAGTGAGGGTCTAATGCAGATATGGAAGAAGACAGAGATCTAACAATGGTGGTTGTTGTCTTCAGGGTTTTGGGTTTTTTTTAACAACAAAAATTATTTATTTGTGGGGTGCCTGGGAGGCTCAGTCAGTTAAGCATCCAACTCTTGATCTCAGCTCAGGTCTTGATCTTGGGATTGTGAGTTCAAGACCCATGATGGGCTCCACACTGGGCATGGAGCCTACTTGGGGAAAAAAAAGAAAGAAAAAAAAAAAAGAGACTTGTTTGCAATTTAGCCCAGTCCCCATCACTTCAGTACAGCGTAAGAGTAGAAAAGAGTCAAGTCCAAGGCAAGGCAGAACCCCATGCCTCCCCAAAACAGCAAGGCCATCTCTCACAGACACCTATGCCCAGAGTCAAGTTGAACACACAAATCAGCATGTCCAGAATCAAATTGACCCCAGGCCTTAGCTCATCTCATCCTTGAATATTAATGTTCAAAATCCCTCCTAAAATTTTTCAAATCCAGTGACTTCAGCTGACTCGTGTGGAGACAAATATAACTCTATCTCTTAAAAGCACTGAACGGAAACAGAGTAGAACAAAAACATTAATTTTGCTTTTATCTTTTCTTCGACTTGACATCTATTCTGGCAGGCACATATCTAACATAGTCTCCCCTTTCTCAGTCACTCCCTTTCACATCACCTTGCATATTTCCATTAAAGCTCTGGTCACATTCTATAACTGTTTTATGTGTATAGTCATTTGCTAGCTATCTCCCTCCCAGGAGTGTGAGCTCCATCAGGACAAGAATGCTGTTAGTGTTGCGATCATTTCATCTCCAGAACCTATTACATGTTTGCTGAATTAATAATTCTTAAAATGTTTAATTTAAAATTTAAAATATTTGACACTGTAGAAAAGATTATTTCATAGATGATGGCTAGAATGTTAAATGGTGGTCTATCACCAAGAAGCAAGGTGCTCTTTAGGAAATTAGTATGAACATTTTTGGTAGGCAAAAGAATAAATTTATCAAAGCATTAAAGTGAACTTTGAAACCAAGAGAAGGCTACAATCCTAAATTACACTAGACAACCATATAGTAGGTAGGTCAAAATTGTATTGTAAAAATGAAGAAAAAAGTTGTGGAAAATATTTCAGTAATCGCCAGAGGGAAACTAAAGATGGTGGTCAGGAACAGTACATATGTGTGTTCATGTCATACATGTACACACCCAATACACAATACATATATATACAAAACATATGTCACAGATATAGGAGTTCATATATGTATGTTTTATTGTATACAATGTAGATGATGGAAAAAGCTTGGCTTTAAAATAACAAAATTCATTTGTTCTCATGAGTAAATATGAGACTTCTGTAGCATTATTTATGGCCTTAATATGAGAACCGGAAATAAACTGGCATTTAGAGGTAAAAAATAATTCCATTTATCTGTATAAAAATTCAAGACTTATGGGATGGGAGTAGAGGTGGAGGCTGACAGCCTACAGGCAAATTGATACGAGGAAGAAAGCAACAGTATTTCAGGGGGACTAAATATGCTACAGATATTCTAGATACATAAGAGAATATGGGTGATTATAGCAGCCAAATAAATAAGTGATTTTAAAAAATACCAACTATCTAAACAACTAATGGTAGTCATCTGCCAAAAGTGGTCACAGAAGTTAGAATAAGGAGCAAAGGTTATTGTTAATCTTGATTCGTTTCTTGAGTTAAAGAAGAAATGGCTAGTAATAGAGAAGTAATAGAAAGTTTGAGAAAAAATGAAAATAGAATTTTGATTATTCTAATAATACAGGAACTGAGTAATTAACACATTCAGATAGATACATGCACACCAGGCTTTAAGAAATCAGATTAATTTTTTTTTAAAGATTTTATTTATTTATTTGAGACAGAGAGAATGAGATACAGAGAGCATGAGAGGGAGGAGGGTCAGAGGGAGAAGCAGACTCCCTGCCGAGCAGGGAGCCCGATGCGGGACTCGATCCAGGGACTCCAGGATCATGACCTGAGCCAAAGGCAGTCGCTTAACCAACTGAGCCACCCAGGCGCCCAGATTAATTTTTTAATATGAGAAAAGTTATGTTTTGTTTCCCAACAAGAAACTCCAAGGTGTATGGTGACCAAAGATGGTAAAGTCTTCAAATAAAGTTTTATAAAAATTTAGATGAGGACAAGAAGCAGCCAATTAAAAAAAAAGCCCAGATAAGAAAACTGCAAAAGAACTAGGAAATAGAGGGTACATGATCAAAGAGCATCACTAATATTAAAGGCTGCAATTCATTAGAACAATAGCCATAAAGTAATATTAAAGCTTAAAAATAACGAAAATTAAGAAGACCAAAAACAATTTTAAAATATATCAATAAAATACTGGTGCGCCTGGGTGGCTCAGTTGTTAAGTGTCTGCCATCGGCTCAGGTCATGATCCCAGGGTCCTGGGATCCAGCCCTGCATCCAGCTCCCTGCTCAGCAGGAAGCCTGCTTCTCCCTCACCCACACCCCCTGCATATTCCCTCTCTTGCTGTGTCTCTGTCAAATAAATAAATAAATTCTTTAAAATATATATATATACATATGAATAAAATAAAAAAGGAATCAACTCCATTTTTCATAAAGTAATGACAGATGAGAAAAAAGAAGTAATATTACACAAGCTGTGTTTGCTTCTATCTTCTCCATCTACCAGAATTATCTTCAAATTGGAAGGAGTGGGACAGATATTACAAACATTGTAAAGTGATTAAAACAGGAGATACCAAGTAAGACAGTGAAGTAGTCCATCTTTCTAAATGAATTCAAAGCACCTGTATTCAGAGGAATTAAGTTACAGGGTATTGAGAAAATAAATTCATCAGATGTGAAGAGAACATAAAACCTTTTCAGTAAGTTTAGAAATCCACTGACTACAGGAATCTGCCAGATATCTAAACACTAGCACATGTTGTTCCAGATTTTCAGACATGGAAAAAGGAATTTTATAAGCTACAGTTAAATACATTTAAAATATACTTTGGCAAAATTCTAGAAAAGATTTTTGTACAGATGGCTCATGAACATTTAAATAAAGACACATTTTCTAGGAATAAGAATGAATTGACTTAGGATGTCATGGAAAATTAAAATAGTTTGTTTTTTGAGGATAGTTTCCAGATTGGCAGATCAGATGAACAGCACGTATGTAATAAATTTTAAATTTTGCCTGGCATTTAATAAAGTCTTTTAATACATCTTTACTGAAAGCACAGAAAATGTTTTTACATAGTAATAGAGTTTGGGGAGACATAATCGGTTCAATAAATGAATGGAAATGTTTATCAATAGGTTGGTATCTGAGGGGGTTGCTAAAAGGATAGGTGAAAGGATATGTGAAAAATGTTCTCAATAACTTGGTTAAAACAATGGAAGACGGATTTTTCAAATTTCCATTGGCATATAATGGAAGAACTGTCAAATCAAGAAAGAAACATCTTGACAGGTTGAAATTATGGACAAAAGTAATAAGATATAATTAAAGAGGAATAAATACAAAATGCTGGTTTTAGGCCAAATGTTCAAGCATACAACTGCAATTTGAATATTGGAATCATTAATTAAAGCAATGAATGTAGAAAGCCCTTGGAGGATTTTGAAGGACCTCAAGCTCATTGTGAGCCAACTTGGATTTGGTACATAAAAACTAAGTGAAGGTTATCAGCACCATGGTAGCTAGGGCAATGGAGGAAATGAGATGAGCACTTTCTTCAGTACTCCGAGCTACATTTTTTATTTTATTTTATTTTATTTTTTTAAAGACTTTATTTATTTATTTGAGAGAGAGAGAATGAGAGACAGAGAGCATGAGAGGGAGGAGGGTCAGAGGGAGAAGCAGACTCCCTGCCGAGCAGGGAGCCCGCTGCGGGACTCCATCCCGGGACTCCAGGATCATGACCTGAGCCGAAGGCAGTCGCTTAACCAACTGAGCCACCCAGGCGCCCCTCCGAGCTACATTTTAAAGATAGTAATTGGAAAACTGAAGTGATGAAAGAAATGGTCAGAATGGTAAATAGTTGTGAAACCATTTCATAAAGGTTAAGTTTGTAGAAAACTGTAAGCAAGGAAAGGTTTGAAGGCATATGATATATATTTTCTTAAGGCTGTGATGGGAATAAGGAAAAGAGAGAAGGAGAGAAGATAGGGAGGAATAAGTTAAAGGATTTATTTAAAAAGAAAATGATAGAAGGAGAGCTAACATTTCAAATACATTCCCCAACAAGCTTTTAAAATACTCAATTCATTTATTTGTAGAGGAAGTAGTAGTTTCCATTTTGACAGGAAGATGGAGTAGATACATCATTTAGGTGGCAGAACAAAATACAATGCATCAAATTAGAGGGGAGTTGTTTTTGATACAGGAGGAAGCAGAACTTTATAAAAATTACAGCTATCCAATAACAACAGGGCGGGCTGCCTTAAAAGCAGAGTTATTCTCTTTTCTTTAAGTGTTATGGCAAATTTGAGGCTTTTTGAGTAATTGTCAGGGATGTTCTGAAAGTAACCTCCACATTTGGAAGTCCCATAATGAAATAAGCACCAATAGCACCTTGAATACCAAAACACGTTGCCTCTTTATGTTAGTAACCAGGAAAGAATCTAAAAACAAATACAATAGTTTCTAAAAGCTAACCTTTGATTGTGTTTGTTACTGGGAAGAAAAGCCATGAATAAAAAGGTCTAAAGTTTAAGTTACTATTTTATATTTTTCCTTTCAAGTCCTAAGGACTGAAAAATCATGTTTTGGGGTTTAAATGCTTTTTTTAAATAATAATGATATTAGATATTTACAAACTACTTACTATTTGCAAGGCATTCTGTGAACACATTAACCATATTAACCCATTTAATCCTCAGAATAACCGTATGTCTTAGATATCATTATTTCCTTCCTACAAATGAAGAAAGTGAGGCATATAGAGATTAAATAACTTCCCAAGATCTCACAGCTATTAAGTAGAAAAACCAAGACTCTAGAATTTGGGCTGATAACTGCTACTATTTGAAACAATTACTCATTGTTTCCTCACATGACAAAGGATGTAGAGAAAGGAAACAAGCTTTCTGTGTCTCTACTTAAAAGGGGCACTAATCCCATCATAGGAATTCCACTCTAATGATCCAGTTACCTCCTATATGCCCCACCTCCTAATAGTACTTACTCCAGTGGGGGTTAATATGTCAACATATGAAGTTTGGAGAAACACAAACATGCAGTCCATTCCTATATAGATAAATATATAGACTGGTGTCTATATATAACATAAAACATAAAATACCTTAAGAGAAAAACAAAGTTGGAGCTAAAATAAATGACAACAATACAGCATGTAAATAGGCAAAGGGTTCTGGAATAAAAGTGTTCTAAGATCCCCGAAGTCTTCAGTTGGGAGATAAAGTTATTATTTAATTTTAGACATTAAACCCTTAAGCATATCCTTTAAATTCTTATGGTAGCTATTAAAGAATAAGAATGTAAAATATGAGGTTAGTAAAGGAAAATGGAATTTAAAAAGGCAATCAACACAAAGGAAGACAAGAAAGTACAGAAGAAACATACAGCAGGACAAGTAGAAAACACAAAACAAGCTGGGAGAAATAAATTCAATAATCATAATAGCTTAAAATACAAAATCAATATGGTAAAATCATTTCAATGTCAAACTTCATCAATAAACACTGAGAAATTGTAATGAAAAGATTACTATTTATACAAAAATAACTGTAAAAGTTCTTTTTAACATATGTATAAAACATTATAAGACCCGTATAGATAAAACTATAATCTTTCTTGCAAAGCATTGAAAAACTCCTAAATAAATGAGGAGGTGTACCATTTTACATTTAATGACTTAGAATACACAAAACAGAGATGGCAATTCTCCCCAAATTGACTTATATAGACTCTCTCAGAACTCCAAACAAAAACCAATTTTTTTTCTTAATATTTTTACATTTTATTTATATTCAAGTTAGTTAACGTATAGTGTATCATTAGTTTCAAGGGTAGTTTAGTGATACATCAGTTGCATGTAACACCCAGTACTCATTACATCAAGTACCCTCCTTAATACCCATCACCCAATTACCCCATCCCCCACCCACCTCCCTCCAGCAACCCTCAGTTTGTTTCCCTAGAGTTAAGTCTCTTATGGTTTGCCTCCCTCTCTGTTTTTATCTTATTTTTTCCTCCTTCCCCTATGTTCATCAGCTTTGTTTCTTAAATTCCACATATGAGTGAAATCATACGGTATTTGTCCTACTCTGACACTTATTTCACTTAGCATATTACACTCTCTCTATATATTACTTTAATTACAACTTCACCTACTAGAGATTTTATTTATTTTTCTTTCCTTCTTTTTTTTTTTTTAAAGATTTTATTTATTTATTTGTCAGGGAGAGAGAGAGAGAGCACGCACAAGCAGGGGGTGCAGCAGGCAGAGGGAGAAGCAGGCTCCCTGCTAAGCAGGGAGCCTGATGCGGGACTGGATCCCACCTGAGCCAAAGGCAGACGCTTAACTGACTGAGCTACTCAGGCATCCCTACTAGAGATTTTATATTTGTTTATTCATCCAATATCAAAGTTGATGCCCTTCAAAATCATTTTCTTCCTAACTCCTAGAGTGTAGGAAGGAAATAACTAAACTCTACCCCATTCTTTTCTTCCTTCCTCGGGGTAAGAGAAATGACTTAAAAGATTGGCATAATTGGTGACTACCAATTGGCTGAGATAGAGGAAAAACCTGAATGAAATTATTATAAATTTAAATAAAAATACAATTACTAAGCTTATAAATTATACATTTAGATATTACATTAGAATTGGTTTAGTTAGGGAAATACTTTTCAAACTTTAACGTTAAGTATAAATCACCTGGAGATCTCATTACATTTCAGGTTCTAACTCAGTAAGTCTAATTTAATAGATCTAAATATTTTCATTCTTTTTTTTTTTTCTTAAGATTTACTTATTTATTTGAGAGAGAGAGTGCAAGTTGGGAAAGGAGCAGAGGGAAGGAATATTCAACTAGACTCCCGGCTGAGTATGGAGCCCTAAGCAGGGCTTGATCTCACAACACATGAGAGCATAACCTGAGCCAAAACCAAGAGTCAGATGCTTAACCAACTGAGCCACCCAGGTGCACCTGAAAATTTTCATTCTTAACAGATGCTTCTGTAATACTAATTATATCAATCTAAGCACAATAGTTTTTAGGGTATTTAGCAACACAATTATTATTTTATGTGAATAAAGAACTAATCTCAGAATACAGTTTAACTTCAGACAGGTAAGAGAGCAAAGTAGGACATTATCGGTGACAAAAATAGGAAGGGGTATGATTGAAAGGCTTTCATGTCTTGGTGGTCAACTCAACCCCTATTAAAAAGAATATATACCAAAAGATATTGGATCCACAACCTATAATTTCCACAAAAGGAAACTGGGTCCAATAACTCTTTAGGAGTCAATCTCTTAAAGATTTAAATAGGAAATCGATGATACGACCTATTGTAAAATTCCTTTTAGACAGTTAAAATACAACTACATGAAGTAGCAACATACAATTTTGAAGAGAGTTGAAAAAGAAAGGCCAAGAAGATCAATGAGAACACATGAGGCTTTATACAGTATGTTTTATAGTAGTAATTATTTTAGGTAGGAAACATGACCAAGACATTTGTGGAGTCAGAAACCCAAGTAAATGCTTAAAGTACAGGTTACAAAGTAATAGGGAGTCAAGCATGTCCACACTAAGTGCAAGAAAAAACTGGTTTAAATGCAGGCTGATGGGGACGCATGGGGGTCTCAGTGGGTTAAGTGTCTGCCTTTGGTTCAGGTTATGATCCCAGGGTCCTGGGATTGAGTCCCGCATAGAGTTCCCTGCTCTGCAGGGAGCCTGCTTCTCCCTCTGCCTGCCGCTCTGCCTGCTTGTGCATGCTCTCTCTCTGACAAACAAACAAACAAATAAATAAATGTTGGCTGATGGAAGACATCTAAATCTCTGAGTCTACCTTCCCAGGAGTTAATGGTGGGAAGGATTGCTTTTTAAATAATACATAAGTTCTTCTATGAATAAATAGAAGACCCTACTGGATCAAATTTAGAGGAGTAGGTTAATTAATCACGCATATCAGATCTAAAGCAGAGATAAAGCCCACCTATATGCCTGGTATTTGAACAATGAACAAACATTTAGATCTATGGGGTCTATAGTGAGTTGAATGGTGGCACCAGAGGTATCAAGTCCTTGGAATGTTACATTATTTTGAAAAAAAAAAAAAGAAAGAAAGAACCGAAGAAAAAGGTCTTTGCAGATGTGATTAAGTTAAGGATCTCTAGATGAGAAGATAACCCTGTATTATCTGTGTGGGCCCTAAATGCCATCACATGGATCCCTGGAGGCAGAAGGAGATTTAACAGACACTGTGGAGAAGGGTATATTAAGACAGAGGCAGAGATTGGAGTGATGCAGCTATTAGCCAAGGAATGCTAGCAATCCCCATCAACTGGGAGAGGCAAGAAATGGATTTTTCCTTAGAGCCCATGAAGGGAGTGTGGCCCTCCTGACAACTTGATTTTAGCCCAATGAAAATTATTTCAGACTTCTGACCTCCAGAACGGTGAAAGAATAAATTCCGTTGTTTTAAGCCACCAAGTTTGTGGAAATTTGTCACAGCAGCCACAGAAAACAAAGAGTCCCAGGAGGAGAATATGAGAACAGTGTTCAATGTAGATAACCAGAGATAATGAGATTGATTTGGGAATATGGATCTTGAGGAAATGATGATCATCATAGATAAATGAAATAAAAGGATCAATTAGAAAACAAAACAGATTTATTTCCATATTAGATTGTCAAAATTATATTGTTCACGGATTTTTTTCCACAGGTAAGCTACCTTCTCTAATGGAAGGGGTCCTAATATCAGGAAACTACAGAAATTTTGCAATTAGTTAAAAACTGAATTTTGGAACATAACATCAGATGCACTGGATAAAGCAGTAAACAAAGGCCTACTGACTCAATCCAAGAATGGTGAGCCCAGAATTAGGATGCACAGATCTCTTGCTGTTTTATAAGGACTGGATCCATAAGGCTCTATTCCAGGGAGTGAGTGTATTATTGGGTGGGTTATTCTTGTGAGCAACTGGAGCTCAATTCCATGAGACATAAAGCTTTGGTTTTTAGAAAAGTTAAATCATTTTCACTAACAGTTCAACCTTGGGGATATGGTCTTCCATTAACTAGCAGAAGGCTGCCTTGTTTACAGGGAAGCCTCATATCCACAGTCTTTCTGGAGAGTGAATATTTGCTTCTCAGCTGACTTTCTCAGTGTCTACCACCGCAGAGCTAATAGTAATGTTTCATTTATTCACTATCTAATTATGCTATAACTCCAATTCTCACAGTTATGTGTGTGTGTGTGTATGTGTGTGTGTTTAAAACCTGATCTGCCTACTTTGCTTATAAGGGCAACACATATTATGGCTTGTATGCACATTGATTTATTTTTTGTTTTTCTGATTGATTTTAGTGAACTTATTAATAAAGACAAAAATGTATGCACATTTAGATATTATTATTACAAGGAAGGAATCATTAGCTCAAATTATATCCTCACCTCTTGGATAATTCTGCACACCGACTTTTATCTGCAGGGGTGTGTGTTTGCTCTTCCTCAGCTTTATCTTTCACTTCTTTTGGCAAAAGTATTTCATAGATTATGATTTGGAAGTGTGGCTGTCTCCTATTTTCACAGGCAATAGAGTTTTCTTCTTTGTTTTCATTTCCTCTTTTGCATTTAGTATTTCTTTAGCAAAAGCATGAAGAATTTACTTTTCCATCCTTAACAACGGTCCAAATGTGATCATTTGCCACCCAGTAACTAATGGTTCTTGCAGTGGAGACTAAAATACGTGTACCTTATTTCCATGGTTACAAGCCATGATATCATAAAAGGGTGGTAGCATGTCCATGTGCCTGATAATTAAAGGGTTTTAAATACTGATTTCCTGGCTAATGAAGAAGCTGTCATCTGATTTACGTGAGAGATAACAGTTTTACTGTCAAAGAGTCAAGAGAATCATATTCTCTGGCTTCTTATTCATAAACTGTCCTTTTTTATTATAAACTGGAATGAAGACATTCTAGGATCATTTGGGAAGTCAGCACATGCTGTAATTTTGAAATCCCAATCTAATATATATGTGGCACTGATATCTGGGAGGAATGATATTAAGTCATGAAAACTGTGTTTCTATCTTTTTTTGGCTCACAGGTCCGGTTCCAAATCATTATCAGGCAATTCATAGCTCTCAGTTCTACCTTAATGCCTTGCTTTGAAATCTCCATTTCTATGATCATTAATATAAGAAATGTCTTTAAAAAGAATATATTAAAAGGTAAATCTCAAAGAGAAAAGCCTCCACAATTAACTCCCTCCCCCCTACACACACATCATTTCTTTCTTTCCTCACACTACTGCAAACAATGTACTGTTTATACTGCCTCCTATGGCTATTCTTATTGTTTTCATGTTAAATAAGATGTTGTCTCAACTGTTAGATCAACTTTTAACTCATGTCTGTAAGATTTACTAACTAGATAGAATCCCACAGAAATAAGTTCCATATTCTATATTTTTTCACAGAAGAAAAAAAATAAAAATCTTATATTTTACCAAAAAAATACCCCTCTTATAAATATATGAGAAATATAAGGCCTATGAGGATAGGGACTTTTCCTTTATATCTTCAATATCTAGGACATCACGAAGATTACTGTAACATTTCAGACACTCATGAAATATTTCTGAATGAAAGAATGAATGAGAAATATAACAATATTTGATATCTATATAGTATTTTTTTGGTTTATAATCTGTTTGTAATAAACCATATTAATATGATCTGCACATTTGAACCACAAAAGAAACTTTGTTTTAGTCATTCCTAGTCATAGGTCACAAACGAGAAAATTCCATTTAAGTGGCACTAACTAGGCATGAACCCATGTATTTCAGCCTTGATGCAGAGTTGGACCACAGGAACATGGTTTCTTAAAGGTGCTTACCAGATGAAAGCTAGGGAATCATAAGAAAATAATGACAAATATATTCATCTATCGTTATGACAGATGAAGAAAGGAATGGGAATGCACCACATTATCAAGTGTATCATCAATAATTGTTGGGGGTTTTTAAAAGATTCAAAAAATTTTTAAAGGTTTTAAAGATTTATTTATTTATTTTAGAGACACAGAGAGAGAGAGCGCACTAGTGGGGTAGGATAGGGGGAGGGGTAAAGGGGAGGGAGACAGAATCTCTCAAGAAGACTCCACGCTGAGTACAGGGCCCATCACAGGGCTCAATCTCATAACCCTGAGATTATGACCTAGACAAAACCAAGAGTTGGACACTTAACCAACTGAGCCACCTAGGCACCCCAAAAGAGAGAAGTTTTCAAAGTAAAGAAAAAACAAAAAGGAGAGAATTACCAACATGACTGTAAAACAGAGGGTATTCTACATGACTACAGAAACCTTTTAGTAAGATGTTCTTAGTGGTAGCCTTAACTAAAAGACTGTTTTTAAGTGCAGCAACACAGCCCTCTTTCCATTGTACCACATCCTTATTAAAACCTACTACACACAAATGGCTAGTGTGCTTGCTGTTCTGTGAAAGCCTGGAAAGACTTTGATCTGTGGAGTAACAAAAGAACATAGCCAAATGATGTGAGATATGAGTGAATAATAAATCAAAGGAAGAAGAAATTAGTGCTAGAAAAGAGCTTCCTATAATCCTCCTGAAATTCACATTCACACTTCACAAGATGTGGAAGAGAGGATTTAGTAACTTGAAAACATGTGAAAATATAGTCAAATTCAGAATATGCTAATACTATACTATAATGTGATAGTGTATTAATTAATCACAGGTTAAAGGAGAAAAGTATTACATACAACTATAGCTACAATACTTTGTTAAAGGATACAAAATATAAAAGATCTAAATTATGATAGCAAAACATAAAATAGAAATAAAAGGGTAGAGATTTTGTATGTGATCAAAGGTAAGTTGCTATCAACTTAAAAGAGACTGTTACATCATAAGATATTTTACATAAACCTGATGGTAACCATAAAGCAAAAACCTAGAGTAGATACACAAAATACAAAGGAGGTATTCAAAACATAACACTATGGAAAATCATCAATTCACAAAGGGAGACAGGAAGAAAGGAACAAAGGAATTTAAAAAGTCCAGAAAACAATTAACAAACGGCATTAGTAAATCCTTACCTATCAGTAATTAGTTTAAATGTAAAGGGAAAAAATTCTCCAATCAAAAGACAGGGAATGGCTGAATGGATCAGAGAAGAAGACCAACTATATGTTGCCTACAAGAGACTTACTTCAGCTTTAAGGACACAAATAGACTCAAAGTGAAGGGATGGAAAAAGACATTCCATGAAAATGGAAACCAAAAGAAAACAGGGGTAGCTATACCTATTTCAAAAAAAAAAGACTTTAAAAAAAAAAAAAAAAAAAAAAAAAACTGTAACAAGAGACCTAGCACACTAATATACAATGATAAAGAAGTCAGTCAATTCATCCAAAGGATGTAGTGATTATAAATATTTATGTATCCAATGATGAAGCACCTAAATATATAAAGCAAATACTAACAGATCTGAAGGGAGTAAATGACGAAAGAACACTAATAGTAGAGGATTTCAATATTCTACTTTTAACAATGGGTGGATTACCCAGACAGAAAATCAGTAAAGGAACAATGGACGTAACAGACCATTCCAAAAGCAGCAGAATACACATTCTTCGCAGACACATATGGCACATTCTCAAGGACAGATGATGTTTGTCATAAAACAAGTCTTAGCAAATATAGTAAGACAAATTATACCAAGTATCTATTCTGATCAAAATGGCATGAAACTAGAAATCAATAAAAGGAGGAAAAGTGGAAAAATTAAAAATATGTGGAAACTAAACAACATACTCCTGAACAACCAATGAGTTAAAAAAAAAAATTTCACAGAAGCAAAAAATATATTGAAATAAATGTAAATGGAAACACAACAGACCAAAATTTATTGGGTGCAACAAAAGCAGTTCTAAGAAAAAAGTTTATAATGATAAATATCTACATTAAAAAAAAGCAAGATTTCAAAAAAAAAAAAAGAAAGAAAGAAAGAAAGGAAAGAAAAAAGCAAGATCTCAGATAAAACACCTGACCTTTTATTACCTCAAGGAACTAGAAAAACAAGAGCAAACTAAGCCCAAAGTTATGAGAAGGAAGGGAATAACCAAGGCCAGAGCAGAAATAAGTGAAATAAACACCAGAAACACAATAGAAAAGATCAACAAAACTAAGAGCTGCTTGTCTTTGGAAAAGATAAATAAAATTGACAACCTTTTAGCTGAACTATTAAAAAAAAGATTCAAGTAAATAAAATCAAGAATTAAAGAGGAAACATTACAACTGGTAACAAAGATATACAAACATCGTAAGAGACTACTATGAACAATTAAATGTCAATAACTGGATAGTTTAGAAGAAACAGATAAATTCCTAGAAAGTTACAAGCTACCAAGCCTGATTCACAAAGAAACAGAAAATCTGAATACACTAATAATGAGTAAAATACTGAATGAGTAATCAAAACTTCCCAACAAAGTAAAGCCCAAGGCCAGATGGTTTGCCTGGTAAATTCTACTAAACACTATTAGAGATACTACCCAGCGCAGTTAGGGCAAGAAAAAGAAATAAAATATATCTAGATTGTAAAGAAAAAATTAAAACTGCCTTTATTCATATATAACACTGTCTATTCAAGGAAACATATTAAAAGAGATACATATGATACCATAGCTCTAAAATATTGCTTAGAGAGGGGCGCTTGAGTGGCTCAGTCATTAAGCGTCTGCCTTCGGCTCAGGTCATGGTCTCAGGGTCCTGGGATCGAGCCCTGTATCAGGCTCCCCGCTCCGTGGGAAGCCTGCTTCTCCCTCTCCCACTCCCCCTGCTTGTGTTCCCTCTGCTACTGTATCTATCTCTGTCAAATGAATAAATAAAATCTTTAAAAAAATATATTGCTTAGAGAAATAAAACTAAATAAATAGAGATATGCTGTATTCATAAATCAGATGATTCATATTCTGTCAATTCCTCCGAATTGATAGATCCAATTCAACTGTGATTAAAAATATTCCATAACATTTTTTGTAGAAGTTAACAGGCTGATTTTTTAATTTATGTGGAAATACAAAGAAAATACAACATAGAGGACGACTTCATAGAAGAGTCTTTGAAACTTCCAAAAAGATGACATTATCTTATTTCAGTATTTATTATAACACTGCAGTTATTAAGACAGTGCTGCTTTGACATAAAAAAGAATAGATACCAGAAACTGATCTACACGTTTGGACAACTGACTCTGACAAAGGTGAAAACACAATTTAGTGGAGATAGTATAGTCTTTGCAACAGTGATGGAACATTTAGATATCTATAGGTAGAAACATGAACATCAATCTGTATCTTGCAATTTACAAGAATTGACTAAAAATATATGCTACACCTAAATGTAAAACCTCTAACTATAAATTTCTAGGAAACAACAGAAAGAGAAATATTTGTGACTTTGCATCAAAGATTTCTCAGATATAAAACTAAATATAAGGTCCTTAAAAGAAATATATGATTAATTAGCTTTCATAAAATTTAAAATCTGGCTCTACAAAACATCCTGTTAAATGAACAAGCACATGCACGCACACCAAACACATGCACAAACTGGGAATATATTTACAAATCATATATCTGATAAAGTACTTGTATCTAGAATGCATGATGAACTCTCAAAATTCAGTATTAAGATAATAAGCAATCCAATGAAAAGAAAGGGCAAAAGATTTTATCAGACATTTGACCAAAGAAGATAAACATTTGATAAATAAGCACTTAAAAAGATGTTCAACAAGGAAAATACTAATTAAAACCACAAGGGATACCATTACTATTTGAAAGGCTAAAATTAAAAAGACAGCTCATACAGGTGTTAGCAAGAATGTGTTGGAACTGGAACTCTTACTCACTGCCAGTAGAAATGTGAAATGGTAAATGCACTGTGAAAAACAGTTTGGCAGTTTCTAAAAAATCGAACATACACCTACTATATGATTCAGCCATTCTACACCTAAGCATTCACCCAGAGAAAAATGGAAGTATATGTCTGTACAAAGACTTGTACTTGAGCAAGCTACTCACGCATGCAACAGTAGGGATAAATCTCTAAAAAATTACGTTGAGAGAAGTAAACCAGACAAAAAATAGTACACACTGTTAACATTGTTATGATTCCATTTGTATGAAGTTCAATCAGAAACAGGAAAAACTCATTAATGATGATAGAAACCAAAGCAATTGGTTCTATGGCATTGGGCACTGTCAGGACAAGGGAACAAGGGAACTTTTGATGTGATGGAAATGTTCTGTATCTTCACTGAGATGGTGATTATATTACCGTGATTGTTAAGCTTATTAAATCAAACATTTAAAAATTTGTGTATTTCAATGTATGTATGTATATATTTTACCTCAGTTTCCAAAATATATGTGGATTTAAAAAATCTAATCTTTCATCATAACTTGCAAGGCTCTTACCTGATGCTGCCCCTCACCATCCCTCTGATCATCTCCTACCCCTCTCTTTCTTGGCAAAATTACACTGCTTGAGTTTGTAGGTTTCTTTTGGAATTTGAAATTAACTACAAGATACTAAAAATCAGAATTCTGTTTGGTAGATAGTTTTAGGACCTTCAGTGTCTAACATAAATCCTACCCATCAGGTTCTCTGGAGGAAAGCACTGAGTCAAGGTCTAGAGAAGCTTATGGCCTCCTTGACTGCCATGCTTGTCATTTTTCTGGTAATCTAAGAATGGAGTTTCCAGGCCACCTACAAAATGTTCCTAACATATAACGATACAGAATGGATCTGGCTTATTACCAAACTGAAGGAAAAGAAATTTCTGGCACTGTGTTTCAGGGTGCTGTATATGTGTTTTCTTCTTCAAAGGTTAATCAGAAGCTTTTAAAAACCACTTGGAATAATTTTGCAATAAAGAGAGGATTTTGGGAAGGCCTGGCACTTTGCAATTCATTAGAAAAGTTGGCTTATCCTTCTTGTTCAGAAAGGAAGAACTATACCAAACATTTGTTCTACATTCAACATTTGCTGCTTAGTAAAGAAAAATCAAAGATGTTTAAATGATGTTTTCTAACATAAAGACCACTAAGATGAAAAACGTTTAATGCCTAATAAAGTGCCTAGTATAACATCTTAGTCTTTATGACTTCATAAATGTAATACATTTCTTAGTTTAGATACTATAATACATTCCCAAATTTTAAATATTACAATAAATACTCCTAATTGGGTACCATCGTGTAATGATAAGTTCTAGTTAAGCAAGCATTAATAATAATAATAAAAATGATGGCAGTAATGACTTAAATTTATTGAGTGTTTAATACGTGTTGGGCACACTATGTACTTTATATACATGTATGCATTTAATCATCACAACAGCTCCATGAGGTGGTTGTCATCACAAGGTTGCTATCATTATCTACTTTTTTGACTAAACAATTAAAAAAGACTAAATTTTACAAATTCACATAACTAGTTAAAAAAAAAAAAAAGGAGGACCAGATCTTTCTAACTCTAAAGTTTATATTCTTAATCATCATGTAAATTTGCCTCCTCATTCATTCATTCATTCATTCATTCCTCAGCAAACTGTGTTCTCAGTATATGCTGGAGGTACAGTGCTTGAGGTGGGATACAAAGACAAATAAGATATTATTAGGAAGCTCACATCTGTGTAGGAGTCAAATATAATAAAACTAAGTCATGGGGATGAAAAGTATAGCATAGGGAACATAGTCAATTATATTGTAATAACCTCCTACGGTGACAGATGGTAACTACACTTATCTTGGTGAGCATTCTATAAGGTAAGGGATTGTTGAATCACTATGTTGTACACCTAAAACTAATATAATACTGTATGTCAACTATACTCCAATAAAAAACTAAACTTCAATAAAAAAACTAAACCTAAAATAAAAACAATTATAGAAACCCTTATTATAAATAATATTATAATTATCCCAGCTAATTAAATGTTGTTTGGTATAGAAATGTCTAAGGTAAAAATTGTTAATTCACACAATAGTTATGCTACAATGTGAGTGTATATGCTGATAATTTAATAAGATGAAAACTACAAGTAGTAAAATTATTCTCAATATATCTTAGTTTAAGTGTCATGTTAGATGATGAGATGCCACTGCTCAATAAGTATACTGTTTCCTTCAGGGGCTAGTTCCCCAGCTGAATTTGAGAAGAAGCCATGTCATCAAGAAACTACTTGTTTTTATACACTAGAATCACATCTAGTTAGGTTGGATCCTCACCTCATGTGAGGTTTTCAGGAACTGATATCCATGAGATCACCATTTTTATATCTCTAATGTCTTGTTCACTCTCAGTGGATGAAATGGCAGACAATTTAAAGAATTTCTCTTTTTAAAAATATTATTACTCTGTATCTCATTTTCCTACCTACCTCAGTCTAAACATGTATCATTCTGAATTCCATACTGGTCATTACTTTTTACACACTCATATTATGTACCCATGCTCTAGTACTATACTACCTCCGATATTATGGCTTCAAAATATCTAATAGGGCAAACCCCTCATCCTGAACTATTCAAATGAGCCCGGGTTATTGATTAGCTCTTTATTCTTTCATATAAATTAATAATAATCTGAACAAATTCCACTAAAAATGACCAACAGAAATTTCTACTGGAATTGCATTAAATCTGCAGGTTACAATATTAAGTTTTCCTAACTATAAATATGGTATATTTCTGCAGTTTTTTGTTATTTTTAATAGTTTTTAAAGTTTTATAATTTAGCTGTAGCGATTTTATACAACCTATGATAGGTCAATTCTTATATTTTTCTACTGTATTTACACTATTGCAAACAGTGTCTTTTTATGTTTGTTTTCTAGGTGTTTGCCTCTGGTGTATATAATTAACTCTATTCCATCCTTTTGCAAAATTTATGGATTCTTTTGCATTTTCTATGTGAATGATAAAAAGTATCTCCAAAATAATTTTTTGCTTTCCTATCCTACACCCCTAAGAGTTTTTTCATTTCTTTTTATACTACCTAGGGCCTCCAATAAAACAGAATAGATGCAGTGGTAGTGAACATACTTTACTTGTCTTAGAGGGGATTGCTCCTATTGTTACCCTATTTAAGAAAGTGTTTGCAGGAGGGGGGAAAGATAGCGAAGGAGTAGGGAACCCTATTTCAACTGGTCCCCGGAATTGAGCTGGATATCTACCAGACCACTCTGAGCACCCACGAAACCAGCCTGAGATGTAAGAAGATCTGGATCTCTACAAACAGAATATCGCAGGCGATTGGTTTTGAGGTACGAATTGGAGAGCCGTGATTCTGCAGGCAGATAGCAGAGGATAAACGGCAGCAGGAGGGTGCCTGGCCGTGGGGATCCTACACCGCCAGTGAGTGACAGCCTCACGCGCTGCGGACGGGGCACAGACTCGCAGACCAGTAGCGTCGGGAAAGGACTTTAGGGCAGCCCCCGGGGTGGAAAACCAGACCGGCGGGGTCGCGCGCATGCGAACCGCAGCCACCCGGACAGAAACCCGGAGCAACGGTCGCACGCACGCGAACTGCAGCCTCCGAGATGGAAACCAGGTGCGCCGGTTCCCGCGGGTGAACTGCAACCCGGGGCGTGGAATCCCTGAGCAGCGGAGTCGTGCACACGCGACCTGCAGTCCCCGGGACAGAACCCCAAGAGGCAGAGTCGTGCGCACCTGCGAACTGGGAGCGGCTGGTGGTTTTAGAAGCACAAAGGGCAGAGACGTACCCCAACCTGGAGGCAGGACTGGGAATGCTGTGGAGGAGCGCACAACCCAGGGCGCTGCAGTTTATAGCAGCACGGACAGAAACGGAGATAGTGTGGCCTGGAGAGCTCACTGAAGAACAGACAGAGGTCTCTCTGTCTGAGGCAGAGGGTTGGAAACGGTCTCTTCTGCTCTGACTCACAGAAGAGACGCGGAAAGCCCCCAGGGAAAGGCGCCAGAGAACAAAAGACTGATTCCCACTGAGCCCATCCCCCGCCACAGGGGTGCAGGGCAACTCCGCCCAAAAACAGGGTTGCTAGAGTAACAGCGCGCAGGCCCCTCCCCCAGAAGACAGGCTGGGAAAACAAGAGGCCAGCAACCCAAAGGTCCCAAGAAAACAGGTGCATCTTGCTTGGGTTCTGGTCAATAATTTGGACTCTATACATTCCCTCAAACACCCATCAATAGAATGACTAGGAGGAGGAGCCCCCAAAACAGAAAAGACTCAGAGATTATGACTTATGCTGCAGATTTACAAATGGATGCAGATATAACCAAGATGTCGGAGATGGAATTCAGGCTAGCAATTGTGAAGACAATGGCTAGAATGGAGAAATCAATTAATGGCAACATAGAGTCTCTAAGGGCAGAAATAAAAGGTGAATTGGCAGAACTTAAAAATGCTATCAATGAGATCCAATCCAATCTAGATAATCTAACAGCTAGGGTAACTGAGACAGAAGAGAGAACAAGCGATCTGGAAGACAGTATAATAGATAAAAAGGGAAAAGAGGAGGCCAGGGAAAAACAACTCAGAATCCATAAAAATAGAATCAAAGAAATAAGTGACACCATGAGGCATTCCAATGTCAGAATAATTGGAATCCTGGAGGGATTGGAGAGAGAGAGAGGGCTAGAAGATGTATTTGAGCAAATCATAGCTGAGAACTTCCTTAATCTGGGGAATGAAACAAACATTCGAGTCCTAGAGGCAGAGAGGA
>NC_058409.1:22316666-22336515 GCF_002201575.2 Neomonachus schauinslandi | reverse complement strand
TCTCCAGAGTATAGGGATAGAGGGAACATTCCTCAAGCTCATAAAATCCATCTATGAAAAACCCACAGCGAATATCATCCTCAATGGGGAAAAGCTGAGAGCCTTTCCCTTAAGATCAGGAACACGTCAAGGGTGCCCACTCTCACCACTGTTGTTCAACATAGTACTACAAGTCCTAGCAACAGCAATCAGACAACAAAAAGAAATAAAAGGTATTCAAATTGGCAAAGAAGAAGTCAAACTCTCTCTTTTCGCAGACGACATGATACTATATGTGGAAAACCCAAAAGACTCCACCCCCAAATTACTAGAACTCATCCAGCAATTCAGTAATGTGGCAGGATACAAAATCAATGCACAGAAATGAGTTGCTTTCTTATACACTAACAACGCAACTGTTGAAAGAGAAATTAAAGAAATGATTCCATTTACAATAGCACCAAAAACCATAAGATACCTCGGAATAAACCTAACCAAAGAGGTAAAGGATCTATACTCTAGGAACTACAAAACATTCATGAAAGAAATTGAAGGAGACACAAAAAGATGGAAAAATATTCCATGCTCATGGATCAGAAGAATAAACATTGTTAAAATGTCTATGCTACCCAGAGCAATCTATACCTTCAATGCCATCCTGATCAAAATTCCAATGACATTTTTCAAAGTGCTGGAACAAACAATCCTAAAATTTGTATGGAATCAGAAAAGACCCTGAATCGCCAAGGAGATGTTGAAAAAGAAAAACAAAGCTGGGGGCATCACGTTGCCTGATTTCAAGCTATATTACAAAGCAGTGATCACCAAGACAGCATGGTACTGGCACAAAAACAGACATACAGACCAATGGAACAGAATAGAGAACCCAGATATGAACCCTCAACTCTATGGTCAAATAATCTTTGACAAAGCAGGAAAAAACATGCAATGGAAAAAAGACAGTCTCTTCAATAAATGGTGTTGGGAAAATTGGACAGCCACATGCAGAAGAATGAAACTCGACCATTCTCTAACACCTTTCACAAAGATAAACTCAAAGTGGATGAAAGACCTCAATGTGAGACAGGAATCCATCAAAATCCTAGAGGAGAACATAGGCAGTAACCTCTTCAACATCGGCCACAGCAACTTCTTTCAAGATACATCTCCAAAAGCTAGTAAAACAAAAGTAAAAATGAACTTTTGGGACTTCATCAAGATAAAAAGCTTCTGCGAAGCAAAGGAAACAGTCAATAAAACAAAGAGGCAACCTACAGAATGAGAGAAGATATTTGCAAATGACACTACAGATAAAGGGCTGGTATCCAAAATCTATAAAGAACTTCTCAAACTCAACGCCCAAAAAACAAATAATCAAGTCAAAAAAATGGGCAGAAGACATGAACAGACACTTCTCCAAAGAAGACATACAAATGGCTAACAGACACATGAAAAAATGTTCATCATCATTAGCCATCAGGGAAATCCAAATCAAAACCACACTGAGATACCACCTTACACCAGTTAGAATGGCAAAAATGGACAGGGAGAGAAACAACAAATGTTGGAGAGGTTGTGGAGAAAGGGGAACCCTCTTATGCTGTTGGTGGGAATGCAAGTTGGTACAGCCACTTTGGAAAACAGTGTGGAGGTGCCTCAAAAAATTAAAAATAGAGTTACCCTATGACCCAGCAATTGCACTACTGGCTATTTACCCCAAAGACACAGATGTAGTGAAAAGAAGGGCCATATGCACTCCAAGGTTCATAGCAGCAATGTCTGCAATAGCCAAACTGTGGAAAGAGCCCAGATGCCCTTCACCAGACGAATGGATAAAGAAGATGTGGTCCATATATACAATGGAATATTACTCAGCCATCAGAAAAGATGAATACCCAACTTTTACATCAACATGGATGGGCCTGGAGGAGATTATGCTAAGTGAAATAAGTCAAGCAGAGAAAGTCAATTATCATATGGTTTCACTTATTTGTGGAACATAAGGAATAACATGGAGGACATGAGGAGAAGGAAGGGAAAAATGAAGGGGGGAATTGGAGGGAGAGATGAACCATGAGAGACTATGGACCTGAGACTCAAACAGGGTTTTAGAGGGGAGGGGGGGGGGGGTTGGTTAGTCCGGTGATGGGTATTAAGGAGGGCACATACTGCATGGAGCACTGGGTGTTATACGAAAACAATGGATCGTGGATCACTACATCAAAAACGAATGATGTATTGTATGGTGACTAACATAACATAATAAAATTAAAAAAAAAAAAAAGAAAATGTTTGCTCTAGCTTTTCATGAAAATTTTTTGTTAGGTTTTAGAAATCTCCATCTGGGGGCACCTGGGTGGCTCAGGCATTAAGCGTCTACCTTCGACTCAGGTCATGATCTCAGGGTCCTGGGATTGATCCCCGCATCGGGCTTCCCTGCTCCACAGGAAACCTCCTTCTCCCTCTCTCACTCCCCCTGCTTGTGTTCCCTCTCTCGCTGCGTCTCTCTCTGTCAAATAAATAAATAAAATCTAAAAAAAAAAATAGAAATCTCCATCTGTTTCTAATATACTGGTTTTTTAAAAAATTTTTTATTTTGTATTGAAATAGCATATTAAATCACATATTGAAAGCAAATGCCTTTTCTGTTCTGGGGGATTAGGAATGTTATTGATTAAAACCAATTTGGCTCCCTGAGAATAGTTCTCAGGCTTTTTGACTCTGCCTTCTGTAATCTTGGTTCCATCTTCTGAGTCATTCTTCTTCTAGGAGAAATGGCTCAGATTTGCATCTGGGTAGGTCTCAAGACATAGAAGGATGGGGGACAAGAGGCCTCTTTTCATTTTGAACAGTCCCTATCCTTGTCAGCCCAAGCTAGCACAAATCCTTTAAAAATTTGTGGGCTTACCGCATAAGGTAATATAATCCACTCCATCAGAAAAAAGCCACTCTTACACCTATCTTCAATCCAGGCTCATTTCCACTGAAAAGTCAAGGAGCTATGAGACAATACCCTTTTACTTCTTTGAAGCCCTTTCATCTAGAGGAGAAGCTACAGGGGCCACTTCAAATTTCTCAAGGTCTTATCAAAGACTCATAGTTGCACTGATGACTTAATCTGATCTCAACTAGATTTTGAAATAAAATCCCTTTAAAGCTCTTACTTGAAGGACTGAAACCAATTTTAGTGGTTAAATAAGTGGAAAGGCAAGAAAAGCTGATTCTCAGGAAAAAGTATAGATAAGTATTTGAATATATCAATAATAGGAAGTATAAGAAAATAAAGTAAAACTATCATTTTTAAAATGGCAATAATATGACATATCACTCAGGGGCTGGTTAATTTTGCCTCTTAAATTTCAAACGTAAAAACATTTGGGTGGAAGATAAACAACCTGATTTTGGACCTCCTGCATTATAAATTATTATTATTTTTTTTAAGATTTTATTTATTCATTTGAGACACAGAGATACAGAGAGAGAGAGCATGAGCAGGGAGAGAGGCAGAGGGAGAAGGATAAGCAGGCTCCCTGCTGAGCCAGGAGCCCGATGTGGGGCTCAATCCCAGGACCCTGGAATCATGACCTGAGCCGAAGGCAGATGCTTAACCATCTGAGCCACCCAGGCGCCCCTATAAATTATTATTATTATTTTTAAAGATTTTTATTTATTTATTTGACAGAGAGAGAGATAGCGAGAGCAGGAACACAAGCAGGGGGAGTGGGAGAGGGAGAAGCAGGCTTCCCGCCGAGCAGGGAGCCCGATGTGGGGCTCGATCCCAGGGCCCTGGGACCATGACATGAGCCGAAGGCAGACGCTTAACGACTGAGCCACCCAGGCGCCCCCCTATAAATTATTTTTAAGGTGCCAGTCATTGCCTACATTCTTCCTTTCTTCTTTCAGCTTCTCTACCTTATGGTCAGCTCTTTATGAAGTCAGTCTGTACTATACCTATTGTACTTCTTCCTGACAGAATGCCTCTGGACCAACTAAAGAAGGGAACAGGATTTCATGTAAAAATGTGATCATTAACTGCTCAACTGGATTAACTAAAGTGGGTTATTTTACTTGCATTGTTTAATTCTCCTAATAATCACTGATACATTTAAAAAACTCAACTGATAACTTTTAAAACCAAAAGAAAAATCAATATTCATTTAAAGTCATGGAAAGAGACACTATTTCTGAACAAATTCAACGTCTAAGAAAGAGACTCACAAATTTATTTAAATGGAAAGATCAGCCATAGAAACTTAAAGTAAATCAAATGCTAACCAGCCATGGCCTGTTTCATTATCTCCAAGTGAAAGGCAATCTCTGGAAATTGTGGGCTTATGATCAATATAATTTACATGCTGCTTTTACTTCCTGCCAAATATTGTCTGTCTGCAGAAAAATGAACAACGACCGAAATCTTCCTCTCACAGGTAATAACAGACAAAGGTTACAAAAGTTTTGTCAGAAGAAAGTCATTTATTTAACATATTTATAGGGCACCCACCATGTGTTAGGTGAGGCCTTGAAAATATTGAAACTCTGCCTGAATGGAAGACTTCTCTATAGGAAAAGAAAGATGACTTTGTAATTCAAAGAGTATGCTTTCACTGTAATTTATGATTATGAAACTTATTTCAGAAGTGTACCAATTTTATGCAACTCAAAATGTAAAACCTTCTTTCTTTAAATAGTTTAAATCAAATGAGGTATTAAAAATTGTTCTAAATGTGGGAATAATGGTGAATTATATACCTACAAGGAATAACTTTTTTACTATTAGGAATTCAAATTTGTTATCTTTAATGCTCTATCAATGCTCATTTTATAAGAGGTCTATATATGTATTTATTTATAATGAAGCCCAAAGACATTAATTAAACTAAGAGGTAGTTAGTAGATGTGGGTTGTATTTTTAGTATGGCATTAATTAACATTTTTGTCTTGGAATTCCTCTATGCCAGATGTCAACAAACTTTTCCTGTAAAGGGTCAGATACTAAAAATTTTAGGTGTGGACCAGTCTCTATAGCAGCTACTCAGTTCTGTAGTTGTAAAGGGAAAGCAGTAATAGACAATACCTAAACAAATGAGTGTATCTGAGTTCCCATAAAACTTTATTTCAAAAACATGAGGTGGGTTGGATTTGGCCTGTGGGATGTAATTTGCCAATCTGTGATATATACCAGAAGTATATTTTTCTTATTATCAATTTCAAGATCTCTTTCCCTTTTTGTCTTTATTTTATGTAATAACTTTTTATTGTTTAGTCCTTATTTATTCTTTTTCAAAAAGTAACAGTAGGGGCACCAGGGTGGCTCAGTTGGTTAAGCGACTGCCTTCGGCTCAGGTCATGATCCTGGAGTCCCGGGATCGAGTCCCGCATCGGGCTCCCTGCTCGGCGGGGAGTCTGCTTCTCCCTCTGACCCTCCTCCCTCTCATGCTCTCTGTCTCTCATTCTCTCTCTCTCAAATAAATAAATAAAATCTTAAAAAAAAAAAAAGTAACAGTAAACCTCAAATACAATTGGTATTTTCACACATTTTTCACCATACCTTAAAAATTACATACTTTAACTCTTAGTTTCGTGTGAATTAATAACCATAGCATTTTCTTAAGCTACTTTTATTACTACATGTTAGTAAACCTGCATAAGTTCATACATTTTGCTGACAGTAGCTTCCACTGAAAATCTTAACTTTTACTCAATAACAATACATTGGTGCTAGATAGTATCATGTAACTATGGAATATCAGACCAGGGAAAGATGAAAGGTAAAAGGATTTGTCCTGTGCTTCATTAGCAACAGAGACTCCTGAAATTCTCTTAACATGTAGGATGTTGCTTTTTATACTATATCATGATAATTTTGAAGCTGATTTCGTTTATTAATGTGCATCATTTTCAGTTATATTCATGGTCCTTTTCAATTCTCAGTAGAATCTCTACTGAAGTTGAAGTAATTTGGGTGAGTGTTATTTCATTTCTCTTGATAAATATAAATAGTAAGTGCTTTTTGGGTATTATTCTCTGTAGCTGACTATACAATTTGCAACCTTCATAATTAAAAACATATGAGAATACAAGCTCAATCAGAAAAACATTTAAGCTCTTTTATATAAGGGAATATTAGATGTTTTTCTTGACACTTTCCATAGTAAAACCTAGCACCTGACTGCACTAACTTATACTCCCCTTAATAATTATGTTGTTTTCCTTAATAATTACAGCATTTGCTTTTGGCTAAATGTTTTCAAGTTATTTGGGTAAAAAAAAAAAGAAAAGGTGACACAAGAAAATTCCTAAATCCTAAAGAGCTGTTTGTTTTTTTTCACATTGTTTGGTGTGACTAGTAAATTGTGACTATATAGTCAACAATATCACATTTTTAGAGTAGAACAGTTGATAAAAAAAATATTTCAGTATTCCTATCAAGGAATCCTTTATTTTTACATTAAAATGTTTTAAATTAAAACAAACTAAAACGGTTATCCTGAAAGAGGTATTTTTACAAAGCTCTCAAATTTCTGCCTTTTCCTATATGTCTTCTGATATCTGATTTTTTTAAATGTATTTTCTTCCCAAGGAAATAATATCTACAAAGATCTTATTTTTATTTATTTTTTTTATTTTTTATTTTTTTAAAGATTTTTATTTATTTATTTGACAGAGAGAGACACAGTGAGAGAGGGAATACAAGCAGGGGGAGTGGGAGAGGGAGAAGCAGGCTTCCCGCAGAGCAGGGAGCCCGATGCGGGGCTCGATCCCAGGACCTGGAATCATGACCTGAGCTGAAGGCACACGCTTAATGACTGAGCCACCCAGGCGCCCCATACAAAGATCTTATTTTTAAATCAAAGCTAAGTTTGTGTGCATATGCACAGAAATATTATTTTCTCTTAATTCCTAAGTGGTTGGTGTGTGTTTTTTTTAATATAAAGATTTCACCAATCACTTATATAAAGAATAGCTTATCCATTTACATTTTGTTTAAATAAGATGAAGAATCAAGAATAATTTTACTTGTCTTCATTCATTCATTCCTCTCTACATTTTGATTTAAAAACTTAGGATAATACACTTTATCACTATTTGTTATCTTTATGTTAAATGTTATAAACACATATACAGCAATTAGGAGTTTTTGTTCACTAGGTTTTGTCACTAGGTTTTCTGGTAATTGTATCAAGGTTTCCTATTTGAAAGGATGTTGCTGTTAGTTTCTGATTCCTGAAGGCCACACCTCTCTAAAAGGTAGAAATATTCTCCTGTATTTTCCTGTGGTTAAATTTTACAGTCCTTTTATGAGACAGATTAACGAATATTCTTTGATATCTTGTATATAATTCACTCTAAACTTAATTTTTAGAATGGTATTAATGCTGAAGACATGTATACATTTTCATTATGTTTCAATGGAAAATGAAGGTGACAATTCAGATTCCAGTAGTAACTGGCCACTACTGTATCATGGAAATTTGTATTTTCAGATGAAACAGTTTCAAAATTCCTGGAGGAGTCATCGCAAAAATGTTTTGGAAACAACAACAGAATCCAATGACAGCAAAAATAGTGACTATATTTTCACCACTTACTCTTAACTTCAAATACTATATATAACTGTTTTTGATTACAATGTTGATAGAAAAAACTTATCTACCAAGAAAATTTTATGGCTCATTTTCTTCCTTAAATATTAGACAGTTTAAAGAAAATACTTTCACTTATATGGAAGTTACTTCCTGAAAAACAATAAACACGGCTGTGTTTTGAAATATCTTTGTGATATATCTGAAGTAACATGATGAATAAAGCTCATTGGATATTATTAAAAGGCCAACATTTTCAATATGAATTTTTGAGCTTTATATAATAAATCTGAAATACATCCAACATATTATCAGGTCTCTGGAACACAGCTGATAAAAAAAGAGTTTTTTTAAGACATAGTGCTGTTGTATAAATAATAGACTGCTATATAGTGTAAACAATAACTTTAGTATGCATTAGGAAACTAAAGAATTCACTAGACTCACTGTATTATAATATTTGCTTTACTGCAGTGGTCTGAAACTGAATCCATCGTATCTATGAGGTATGCCTAGACCTAGAAATTGTATGAATACATATTGTATTTTGAGGAAGGCACTCCTAAGGTAGTGGTTCCTTCATTCCATTCCCATATTATAGGGCTTCTCTTTTCACTTGCAAAAGCATTTAGGTTAGATTAAAAAAAAAAAAGTAACAGTAACAAAGACTGGGTAGCATTATTTACACTGCATATAGAATGACAGAAGATAACATGAGCAAAATTATGATCTAAAACATATAGAAATTTAATGTAAAACACCCTTGGGAAATTCCATGGTTCTGTTGATCACATAAGAATCAATGCCCTTTGGTAACACAAAGACATATTGTAATTAAATTTGCAAAATATAGTGATAAAGAAAAAATTGTAAAAGCAGCAAGACAACACAAGTCCTTAACTTACAAGGGAAAAGCCATAAAGCTAGCTAAAGATTTCTGAGCAAAATTGGCAAGGTAGATGGGAATGGCATGATACATTTAAAGTGCTGAATGGGAAAAATCTGCAGCCAAGAATACTCTATCCAGCAAAGCTATCATTCAGAGTAGAAGAAGAGATAGTCTCCCAGACAAAACAAAAACTAAAGGAGTTCATGACCACTAAACCAGCCCTGCAAGAATACTAAATGGGGCTCTTTAAGTGCAGAAGAGAGTGACAAACACACAAAAGGATCAGAGTAATCTCCAGAAACAACAAAAGAAGTAATAAGATGGCACCAAATACATGTTTATAAATAATTATTTTGAATGTAAATGGACAAAGCATTCCAATCAAAAGACAAAGGGTGTCAGAATGGATTAAAAAAAAAAAAAAAACAAGACACATCTATATGCCGCCTACAAGAGATTCATTTTATACCTTAAGACACCTGCAGATTGAAAGTGAGGGAGGGGAGAATCATTGTAATCATGTAAATGGATGTCAAAAGAAAGCCAGAGTAGCAATACCTATATTGGACAAACGAGACTTTAAATAAAGACTGTAAAAAGAGACAAAGAAAGGCATTATATAATCGAAAAAGGGACAATCCAACAAGAAGATATAACAATTATAAACACTTATGAACCCAATATGAAAGCACCCAAATATATAAAACAATACCAAACATGAAAGAACTAATTGATAATCACACATAAATAGTAGGGGACCTTAACATCCCTCTTATATCAATGGACTCACCATCTAAACAGAAAATAAACAAGAAAAGAATAGCTCTGTATGACACACTGGACCAGATGGACTTAACAGATATATTCAGAACATTTCATTCTAAAATAGCAGAATACACATTCTTTTTCAAGTCCACATGGGACATTCTCCAGAACAGATCACATATGTGGTCACAAAACCGGCCTCAAGAAATACAAAAGGACTGAAATCATACCATGCACCTTTTCTTTCTCTCTTTTTAAAAAGATTTTATTTATTTATTTGAGAGAGAGAGCACAAGTGCAAATGGGGGGAGGGACCAGGGTAGAAGGACAAGCAGACTCCCTGCTGAGCAGGGTGCGGGACCCCAGGCTCAATCCCAGGACCCTGGAATCATGACCTGAGCAAAAGGCAGACACTTAACTGACTGAGCCATCTAGGTGCCCCACCATGCATCTTTTCTGACTACAATGCTATGAAACCAGAAGTCAGCCATAAGAAAAAATTTGGAAAGACCACAAATACATGGAAGTTAAACAACATGTTACTTTTAAAGAATGAATGGATCAACCAAGAAGTTAAAGAAGAAATAAAAAATACATGGAAACAAATGAAAATGAAAACATGACAGTCCAAAACCTTTGGGATGCAACAAAAGCAGTCCTAAGAGGGAAGTATTTAGCAATACAGGCCTACCCCAAAAAGCAAGAAAAATCTCAAATAAACAACCTAAGCATACACATAAGAGAACTAGAAAAAGAACAACAAATGAGCATAAAGCCAGCAAAAGAAGGAAAATAATAAAAGATTAGAGCAGATAAAAAGTATATAGAAACAACAACAACAACAAACAACAGGAGAACAGATCAATGAAACCAGGAGCTGGTTTGTTGAAAAAATTAATAAAATTCATAACCCCCTAGCCAGACTTTTCAAAAAGAAAAGAAAAATAACCCAAATAAATACATTCACAAATGAGAGAGGAGAAATAACAACCAACACCACAGAATATTATAAAAAATGATATGCCAACAAATTGGACAACCTAGAAGAAATGGATAAATTCATAGAAACATATAACCTACCAAAACTGAAACAGGAAGAAATAGAAAACTTGGACAGACCAATAACTAGCAAAAAAATTGCATCAGTAATCAAAAAAACTCCCACCAAACAAAAGTCCAGAGGCAGATGGCTTCACGGGAATTCTACCAAACATTTAAAGAAGAGTTAACATCTGTTCTTCTCAAACTATTCCAAAAAATAGAAAAGGAAGGAAAACTTCCAAATTCATTCTATGATACCAGCATTACCTGATACCAGAACCAGATAAAGACTCCTCTAAAAAAGAGAACTATAGGCCAGTATCCCTGATGAACATGGATGCAAAAATTCTTAATAAAATACTAGCAACTCGAATCTAACAGTACATTAAAAGAATCATTCACCATGATCAAGTGGGATTTATTCCTGGGTTGCAAGGATGGCTCAATATTCACAAGTCAATCAATGTGATATACCACATTAATAAAAGAAAAGAAACGTATGATCATTTCAACAGATGCATGATAATCATTTGACAAAGTACATCTATTCCTGATAAAAACCCTCAACAAGATAGGTTTAGAGGAAACATACTTCAGCATAATAAAGACGATCTATGAAAAACCCACAGCTAATATCATCCTCAATGATGAAAAACTGAGAGCTTTTCTTCTATGGTCAGGAACAAGACAGGAATGTCCACTCTTACCACCATTACTTAATAAAGTTCTGGAAGTCCTAGCCATAGAAATCAGACAACAAAAAGAAATAAAAGGCATTCAAATTGGTAAGGAAGAAATCAAACTTTTACTAGGTGCAGATGACATGATACTCTATATAGAAAACCCAGAAGACGCCACCAAAAAATTGCCAAAACTGATACATGAATTCCATGAAGTTGTAGGATACAAAATCAATTTACAGAAATCTGATGCATTTCTATACACCAATAATGAGCCAAGGGAAAGAGAAATCAAGGAATTACTGCCATTTACAATTGCACCAAAAACCGTAAGATACCTAGGAATAAATCTAACTAAAGAGGTAAAACACCTGTACTCTGATAACTATAAAATACTAATGAAAGAAACTTAAGAGGATACAAAGAAATGGAAAGGCATTCCATGCTCATGGATTGGAAGAACAAATATTGTTAAAATGTCTATACTACCCAAAGCAATCTACACATTCAGTGCAATCCCAATCAAAATACCAATAGCATTTTTCACAGAGCTAGAACAAACAATCCTGAAGTTTGAATGTAACTACAAAACACTGTGATTAGCCAAAGCAACCCTGAAAAAGAAAGGCAAAGCTGGAGGCATCACAATTCCAGACTTCAAGCTATATTACAAAGCTGTAGTCCTCAAGACAGTATGGTAGTGGCACAAAAATATACATAAAGATCAATAAAACAGAACAGAAAACTCAGAACTGAACCCACAACTCGATGGTCAACTAATTTTCAACAAAGTAGGAAAGAATATCCAATGGGAAAAAGACAATCTCTCCAAAAAATGGTGTTGGGAAAACCAGAAAGAACATGCAAAAGAACAAAAGTGGACCACTTTCTTACACCATACACAAAAATAAGTTCAAATGGATGAAAGACCTAAACATGAGACTTGAAACCATAAAAATCCTAGAGGGGAACACAGACAGTAACCTCTTTGACATAAGCCATAGCACTTCTTTCTAGATGTCTCCAGAGGCAAGGGAAACAAAAGCATCAACAAACCACTGGGACTACATCAATATAAAAAGCTTCTCCACAGTGACGGAAACAATCTACAAAGCTAAAAAGCATCCTGCGGAATAGGAGAGGATATTTGCAAATGACATATCTGATAAAGGATTAGTATCCAAAATACATAAAGAACTTACAAAACTCAACACCCCAAAACCAAATAATCCAATTAAAAAGTGGGCAGAAGACATAAGTATGCATTTTTCCAAAGACATCGAGATAGCCAACAGATACATGAAAAGATGCTGAACAGCAATGATCATCAGGGAAATACAAATCAAAACTACAGTAAGGGAACACCTCACACCTGTCAGAATGGCTAAAATCAACAACACAAAAAACAAAAGGCGTTGGCAAGAATGTGACCCTCTTGCACTGTTGGTGGGAATGCAAACTGGTGCTGCCACTCTGAAAAACAGTATGGGGGGTACCTGAAAAAGTTAATAATAGAACTATCCTAATCCAGCAATTGCACTACTAGGTATTTACCCAAAGAATACAAAAATATTAATTTAAGGGGACACTTGCACCCCAATGCTTATAGCAGCATTATCTACAACAGCCAAACTATGGAAACAGCTCAAGTATTCAATGACTGATGAATGGAGAAAGATGTGGTATACACATAAAATGGATATAACTGAGCCATAAAAAATGAAATCTTGACACTTGCAAGGATGTGGATTGAGCTAGAGAGTATTATGCTAAGCAAAGTAAGTCAGTCAGAGAAAAACAAATACCATATGATTTCACTCATATGTGGAATTTAAGAAACAAAACAAATGAACAAGGTGGGGGAGAGAAGGAGGGAAACCAAGAAAGAGACAGTTAAGAAACTACAGAGAACAAACTGATGGTTACCAGAGGGGAGGTGGGTGGGGGAATGATAGATGATGAGGATTAAGGAGTGCACTTGCTGTGATAAGTACCAGGTATTGTATGGAAGAGCTAAAACACTACATTGTACACCTGAAACTAATATTACATTGTATATTAACTAAATGGAATTTAAATAAAAACTTAAAAAAAAAAAGAATCGATGCCCCTTGATGAGTGCACTATGTGACTCAGGACAAATGGGAGACAGGACTCACCTTTTACTTAAAAGCAGGATACCTGAGGAAATCTGTCATGTTTAACTTTGAATACACACTTATTTCTTATATTATTACTTATGGTGGAATACTACCCAAATTCAAAAATTTTGCATTTTATTTTGTCCACATATCCTCAATCCAGTGTTCACTCATAACAAACCTAAGACTTTGCTTTATATCCCAGGCCACAATAGCCTGAGAATGTACAGGGGGATAAATATGTAATTTCTTTCAAAAAAAAATTTTTTTTAACCATTTTCATACCCAAATTTTCCAATGGAAATTTATAGGCTGTGGTTCTTTGACTTCCTTCCTCACCTGATAAAAGGGAGAGTTCTGATACACTTGAAATTCTTTGCTCTGGAGGTTAGTTAGCCTTTAGTCACACCTTGTCATGACTTTTTTCCCCATAAGGTTTACTGTGCTGAGACATATGCAGACTGAATGAATGAGGGGATTGTATTTTTCACACCTTTCTGTCCCCAACCCCCCTCCAAACCATATGCTTCAGTGATGACCATATAAGACTTCAGTGAAGGCCTAACTTATGCTTCAGAATTATGTTTTTATCACTTATAAATTAAGGCAAAAGTAACAGAATTAGAATGAATAAGTAATGGATTACAACACATCATCAGAATCAAAATGTAGGAAGCTTTTGGAGTTGAGGGCATAAGAAAAATTCTAATACTCACCTTTGTTAAGAAAAAATGGTGCACTAATGAATTTATGGATACCACAAATGTCTGCAATTCTAAGTACACTGCACATAAGAAGTATGGTTAGCCAGAAACACATTTTTATTATTATTTAGGATCTTTACTGTATGGATATAATTGTAAGCAAACAAACAAATCATAAATTACTTTAAATCAAAGCTATACCTTATTTAAAACTATAATTCATTAGGTATTATATTAAGTTGGATAAGGTACCTATGTGAAAAATTTTGCTTAATAACTTCCTGAAATTGAAGGTGAAAAAAGAGTGGTCTGTTTACAAACTTACTTTTTAAAATTATGTGGAGTAAAATTTATGTAAAAATTAAAAATTTCCACTAAAAAATTTAAAGCCCTATACTATAGTGTGTGTTAAGGAAAGACAGGATGCAACTAACTCTCTCAAAGAGCTCTTTCAAACTTAAAACAACTAATCTCTCTTGACCTTGTACTCTTTCACAAAACAATTCTTTTTCTTACCTTATTTGAGATTTTTAGAAGTTCTATATTTGCTATTTATCATTCTAATGAAATCTCTCTATAAAGTCACCCAAATCTCCAAATTCATAAACACAGAGAAAAATTTCCAGCCCCTGTTTCTTGACCATTCAATGGCATTTCACACTATTCACTTCCTACCTCAGTTTCTTGGCTTTCTCTTAGAGGTCTCCTCTCCTCAGCCTGTCCTTTCAATGGTGCTGATCCAGGCTTTATACCTTCTGCTCCTCTTTGCTGTCTCTGAGAAATGTTAAACTATTCTTCTGCTCTAGCTTTCACAATTGAGCCAAATTTGATACAGAAGTGTAGGATTCATTGCCACTTTATCTCCTGCTACACGTCCATGGAATAAAACAGATGCTGTTTCTAAGTCCTTCCAGATTTATTCACTTCCCAAAACTATCACACTGTGAACTGAGAAGAGGGTCCATTTCCCTAGATGAAGTTTAATAATCATGGGCAAATCTCAACCAAGGATAGAGGATGAACCAAAGAACTATAAACTAGCTGCTCTGAGTGTCTTTTTGCCAGAATACAGCTCAGAGATGGTTCAGAAACTTTACATTAAAGAGTACCTACTAGGCATACAACATCATGCCAGGAGAAGTGGTGCGGGAGTGCACCGCAGGAATCTGCTGGGTTTGGAGACTCCAAATGGGGTCGTGTGCCAGAGATAGAAATGCTCGGTCACAGGCTGGGTGAGCACGGAGTGAGGCCAGAGACCGGGGAGACAGGAGTGATTGACTGTTCTTCTCTGGGGGCACACTGAGGAGTGGGGCCCCAAGTTCTCACCTCCTCCAGGGCAGAGATTGGGAGACCGCCATTTTCACTCTCGTCCTCCAAAGCTGTACATAAAGCTTGCAGGGAACAAAAGCTACGGAGAGCAAACCCGAGCAGATTACTTAGCCTGGCCCCCGGCAAGGGCAGGGCAATTCTGCCTCCAGCAAAGACATTTCAGAACTACTGCAAGAGGCCCCTCCCCCAGAAGATCAGCAAGAACAGCCAGCCAAGACCAAGTTTACAGATCAATGAGAAGAGCAGAACTCCAGCGCTAGGGGAATACTGCACATAGAATTCATGGCTTTTTTCCCATGATTCTTTAGTCTTTCAAAGTTAATTTTTTTAATTTTCTTTTTTTTCTTTTTCTATTTCTTTTTGAATTTTTCTTTTTCCCTTTTTCAACCAACATCTTATCAATCCCTTTTTTAAAAATCTTTTTATTTTTCATTTTTAGAGTCATATTCTATCCCTTCATTGTAGTTAACCTTATTTTTGGTATATATATAAGTTGTTCTCTCTTTAAAATTTTGGGATACAGTTTCTTCTAACAAAATATACCCTAAATCTCTAGTGTATGGCTTTGTTCTAGTCTCCAGCCTGATCACATTCTCTACCTTTTTTTAAAAATTTCTCTTCTTTCTTTTTTCAACCAACTTCTTATCAATTCCTTTTATAAAATCTTTTATAATTTTCATCTTTAAGTCATATTCCATCCCTTCATCGTATTTACCCTTATTTTTGTACATACATAAGTTTTTCTTTCTTTAAAATTTTGGGAGGCACTTTCTTCTAACAGACCAAAATACGCTCCAAATCTAGTGTATGGCACTGATCTATTCACCAGCCTGATCATATTTGATCATATTTTTTTTTCTTTCTTTCGTTTTCTTTTTTCTTTCTTTCCCCTTCTTTTCCCCCGGTCTCAGGTCTCTTCGGATTTGTTTAGTGTATATTTTTCTGGGGTCGTTGTTACCCTGTTAGCATTTTGTTCTCTCATTCATCTATTTTCCTCTGCACAAAATGACAAGACGGAAAAACTCACCTAAAAAAAAAGAACAAGAGGCAGTACCGACTGCCAGGGACCTAATCAATACGGACATCAGTAAGATGTCAGAACTAGAGTTCAGAATGACGATTATAAAGATACAAGGTGGGCTTGAAAAAAGCATGGAATACTAGAGAAACTCTTTCTGGAGAAATAAAAGAACTAAAATCTAACCAAGTCGAAGTCAAAAAGGCTATTAATGAGGTGCAATAAAAAATGGAGGCTCTAACTGCTAGGATAAATGAGGCAGAAGACAGAATTAGTGATACAGAAGACCAAACGATGGAGAATAAAGAAGCTGAGTAAAAGAGAGATAAACAACTACTGGATCAGGAGGGCAGAATTCAAGATAAGTGATACCATAAGACGAGACAATATTAGAATAATTGGGATCCCCGAAGAAGAAGAAAGACAGAGGGGGGCAGAAGATATATTGGACCGAATTATAGCAGAAACTTGCCTAATTTGGGGAAGGAAACAGGCATCAAAATCCAGGAGGCACAGAGAACCCCCCTCAAAATAAAAAATTAGGTCAACAACCCAACATCTAATAGTAAAACTTACAAGTCTCAGAGACAAAGAGACAATCCTGAAAGCAGCTCGGGAGAAGAGATCTGTAACCTACAAGGGTAGAAACATTAGATTGGCAACAGACCTATCCACAGAGACCTGGCAGGCCAGAAAGGACTGGCATGATATATTCAGAGCACTAAATGAGAAAAATATGCAGCCAAGAATACTATATCCAGCTAGGTTGTCATTGAAAATAGAAGGAGAGATAAAAAGCTTCCAGGACAAACAAAAACTGAAAGAACTTGCAAACACGAAACCAGCCCTACAGGAAATATTGAAAGGGGTCCACTAAGCAAAGAGAGATCCTAAAAGTAACATAGACCAGAAAGGAACAGAGACAATATACAGTAACAGTCACCTTACAGGCAGTACAATGGCACTAAATTCATATCTTTCAATAGTCACCCTGAATGTAAATGGGCTCAATGCCCCAATCAAAAGACACAGGCTATCAGATTGGATTAAAAAAACAAGACCCATCGCTATGCTGTCTGCAAGAGACTCATTTTAGACCCAAAGACACCCCCAGATTGAAAGTGAGGGGGTGGAAAACCATTTACCAGCTAATGGACACCAAAAGAAAGCTGGGGTGGCAATCCTTATATCAGACAAATTAGATTTTAAACCAAAGACTGTAATAAGAGATGAAGAAGGACACTATATCCTACTTAAAGGGTCTAACCAACAAGAAGACCTAACAATTGTAAATATCTATGCCCCTAACATGGGAGCAGCCAATTATATAAGCCAATTAGTAACAAAAGCAAAGAAACACATTGACAACAATACAATAATAGCAGGGGACTTCAACACCCCCCTCACTGAAATGGACAGATCTAAGCAAAGGATCAACAAGGAAATAAAAACTTTAAATGACACACTGGACCAGATGGACTTCACAGATATATTCAGAACATTCCATCCCAAAGCAACAGAATACACATTCTTCTCTAGTGCCCATGGAACCTTCTCCAGAATAGATCACATCCCAGCTCACAAATCAGGTCTCAACCAGTACCAAAAGATTGGGATCATTCCCTACATATTTTCAGAATACAATGCTTTGAAACTAGAACTCAATCACAAGAGGAAAGTCAGAAAGAACTCAAATACATGGAGCCTAGGGGGCGGAGCAAGATGGCGGAGGAGTAGGAGACCTGGATTTCGTCTCCTCTCAGGAATTCAGCTGGATAGGGATCAAACCATTCTGAACACCTACAAACTCAACAGGAGATCGAAGAAAAGAAGAGCAACAACTCTCTCATCAGAAAAGCGACCACTTTCTGGAAGGTAGGACGTGCGGAGAAGTGAATCCGAGGCGATATTCGGGAGGATAGACGGCGGGGGAGGGGCCTCCGGCGGCCGCTTCTGGCAAGTGATAGAGCCGCGGAGCACAAAATCGGAACTTTTAAAAGTCTGCTCCGCTGAGGGACGTCACTCTGGTGGCTAAGCGGGGGGTGGAACCCTCCGGGACAGTGTGGTCTCAGGACCCACGGGTCACAGAAAGACTGGGGGTGCCTGAGTGTGGCAGAGCTCCCAGGTATCGGAGCAGGGAAGCCGGCTGCAGAGGCGGAGCCCAGGCGCGGGCTCTCAGCTCGGGGTGGCCATAAACCGTGATCCGCGGCACAGTCGGGCCCCTGCTCCTCCAGCAGGGACCCAACAAGCGGCAGATCCGGGGAGACTCACCTTCCTCCCCCGGGAGGAGCCGCGCGGGAGTGCACCGCAGGGATCTGCTGGGTTTGGAGACTCCACCCGGGGTCGGGTGCCAGAGATAGAAACGCGCGGTCACAGGCCGGGTGAGCACGGAGTGCGGCTGGAGACCGGGGAGACGGGAGTGACTGACGGCTTTTCTCTGGGGGCTCACTGAGAAGCGGGACCCCGAGTTCTCGGCTCCTCCGGGGCGGAGATTGGGAGGCCGCCATTTTCACTCTCCGCCTCCAAAGCTGTACGGAAAGCTCGCAGGGAACAAAAGCCCCGGAGAGCAAACCCCAGCAGATTACTTAGCTGGGAGGGGGCAAGGGCGGGGCAATTCTGCCTCCGGCAAAGATATTTGGAAACCACGGCAACAGGCCCCTCCCCAGAAGATCAGCGAGAACAGCCAGCCAAGACCAAGTTTACCCATCAATGAGAACGGCAGAACTCCAGCGCTAGGGGACTACTGCACATAGAATTCATGGCTTTTTTACCATGATTCTGTAGTCTTTCAAAGTTAATTTTTTTTAACTGTCTTTTTTTCTTTTTTTATTCTTTTTGAATTTTTCTTTTTCCCTTTTTCAACCAACATCTTATCAATCCCTTTTTTTTAAAAAAAAAACATTTTTATTTTTCATTTTTAGAGTCATATTCTATCCCTTCATAGTAGTTACCCATATTTTTGGCTTATATATATAAGTTGTTCTCTCTTTAAAATTTTGAGATAGTTTCTTCTAACAGATCAAAATATACCCTAAATCTCTAGTATATGGTGTTTTCTGTTCCCCTGCCTGATCACATCCTCTCCCTTTTTTTTTTCTTTTTTTAAATCCTCTTCTTTCTTTTTTCAAACAACTTCTTATCAATTCCTTTTATAAAATTTTTTATAATTTCCATCTTTACAGTCATATTCCATCCCTTCATCATATCAACCCTTATTTTTGTACATATATAAGTTTTTCTTTCTTTAAAATTTTGGGAGGCACTTTCTTCTAAAAGACCAAAATACACCCCAAATCTAGTGTGTGGCACTGATCATATTTGATCACATTCTGGTTTTTTTGTTGTTGTTTTGTTTTGTTTGTTTTTGTTTTTATCTTTATCTTTTTCTTTTTTTCTTTTTCTTTTTTCTCTCTTTCCCTTTCTTTTCCCACTCCTTCAGGTTTTTTCTGATTTGTTTAGAGTATATTTTCTGGGGACGCTGTTACTCTGCTAGCATTTTGTTCTCTCATTAATCTATTCTCCTCTGCACAAAATGACAAGACGGAAAAAATCACCTCAACAAAAAGAACAAGAGGTAGTACCGACTGCCAGGGACCTACTCAATACGGACATTAGTACGATGTCAGATCTAGAGTTCAGAATCATCACTTTAAAGATACTAGCTGGGCTTGAAAAAAATATGGAAGTTATTAGAGAAACCCTTTCTGGAGAAGTAAAAGA
>NC_058409.1:22298964-22311666 GCF_002201575.2 Neomonachus schauinslandi | reverse complement strand
ATTCTTCTGAAACTGTTCCAAAAAATAGAAATGGAAGGAAAACTTCCCAACTCATTTTATGAGGCCAGCATTACCTTGATCCCAAAACCAGACAAAGACCCCATCAAAAAGGAGAATTACAGACCAATATCCCTGATGAACATGGATGCAAAAATTCTCACCAAAATACTAGCCAATAGGATCCAACAGTACATTAAAAGGATTATTCACCATGACCAAGTGGGATTTATCCCTGGGCTGCAAGGTTGGTTCAACATCCGCGAATCAATCAATGTGATACAATACATTAACAAAAGAAAGAACAAGAATCATATGATCCTCTCAATAGATGCAGAAAAAGCATTTGACAAAGTACAGCATCCTTTCTTGATCAAAACTCTTCAGAGTATAGGCATAGAGGGTACATACCTCAATATCATAAAAGCCATCTATGAAAAACCTACAACGAATATCATTCTGAATGGGGAAAAACTGAGAGCTTTCCCCCTAAGGTCAGGAACGCGGCAGGGATGTCCACTATCACCACTGCTATTCAACATAGTATTGGAAGTCCTAGCCACAGCAATCAGACAACAAAAAGAAATCAAAGGCATCCAAATTGGCAAGGAAGAAGTCAAACTCTCACTCTTTGCAGATGATATGATATTTTATGTGGAAAACCCAAAAGACTCTACCCCAAAACTGCTAGAACTCATACAGGAATTCAGTCAAGTGGCAGGATATAAAATCAATGCACAGAAGTCAGTGGCATTCCTATACACCAACAACAAGACAGAAGAAAGAGAAATTAAGGAGTCGATCCCATTTACAATTGCACCCAAAACCATAAGATACCTAGGAATAAATCTAACCAAAGAGACAAAGGATCTGTACTCAGAAAAGTATAAAATACTCATGAAAGAAATTGAGGAAGACACAAAGAAATGGAAAAACGTTCCATGCTCATGGATTGGAAGAACAAATATTGTGAAGATGTCAATGCTACCTAGAGCAATCTACACATTCAATGCAATCCCCATCAAAATACCATCCACTTTTTTCAAAGAAATGGAACAAATAATCCCAAAATTTGTATGGAACCAGAAAAGACCCCGCATAGCCAGAGGAATGTTGAAAAAGAAAAGCAAAGCCGGCGGCATCACAATTCCGGACTTCCAGCTCTATTACAAAGCTGTCATCATCAAGACAGCATGGTACTGGCACAAAAACAGACACATAGATCAATGGAACAGAATAGAGAGCCCAGAAATGGACCCTCAACTCTATGGTCAACTCATCTTTGACAAAGCAGGAAAGAATGTCCAATGGAACAAAGACAGTCTCTTCAACAAATGGTGTTGGGAAAATTGGATAGCCACATGCAGAAGAATGAAACTGGACCATTTCCTTACACCACACACAAAAATAGACTCCAAATGGTTGAAAGACCTAAATGTGAGACAGGAGTCCATCAAAATCCTAAAGGAGAACACAGGCAGCAACCTCTTTGACCTCAGCCGAAGCAACTTCTTCCTAGAAACATCGCCAAAGGCAAGGGAGGCAAGGGCAAAAATGAACTATTGGGACTTCATCAAGATAAAAAGCTTTTGCAAAGCAAAGGAAACAGTCAACAAAACCAAAAGACAACCAACAGAATGGGAGAAGATATTTGCAAATGACATATCAGATAAAGGGCTAGTATCCAAAATCTATAAAGAACTCATCAAACTCAACACCCAAAGAACAAAGAATCCAATCAAGAAATGGGCAGAAGACATGAAAAGACATTTTTCCAAAGAAGACATCCAAATGGCCAACAGACACATGAAAAAGTGCTCAGTATCGCTCGGCATCAGGGAAATCCAAATCAAAACCTCAATGAGATACCACCTCACACCTGTCAGAATGGCTAAAATTAACAAGTCAGAAAACGACAGATGTTGGCGGGGATGCGGAGAAAGGGGAACCCTCCTACACTGTTGGTGGGAATGCAAGCTGGTGCAGCCACTCTGGAAAACTGTATGGAGGTTCCTCAAAAAGTTGAAAATAGAGCTACCATATGATCCAGCAATTGCACTACTGGGTATTTACCCCAAAGATACAAAAGTAGGGACCCGAAGGGGTACATGCACCCCGATGTTTATAGCAGCAATGTCCACAATAGCCAAACTGTGGAAAGAGCCAAGATGTCCATCAACAGATGAATGGATAAAGAAGATGTGGTATATATATACAATGGAATATTATGCAGCCATCAAAAGGAACGAGATCTTGCCATTTGCAACGACGTGGATGGAACTGGAGGGTATTATGTTGAGTGAAATAAGTCAAACAGAGAAAGACATGTATCATATGATCTCACTGATATGAGGAATTCTTAATCTCAGGAAACAAACTGAGGGTTGCTGGAGTGGGGGGTGGGGTGGGAAGGATGGGGTGACTGGGTGATAGACACTGGGGAGGGTATGTGCTCTGGTAAGCGCTGTGAATTTTGCAAGACTGTTGAATCTCAGATCTGTACCTCTGAAACAAATAACGCAATATATGTTAAGAAAAAAAAAAAGAAGAAGAAGAAGAAGGTAGCAGGAGGGGAAGAATGAAGCGGGGGAAATCGGAGGGGTAGACGAACCATGAGAGACGATGGACTCTGAAAAACAAACAGGGTTCTAGAGGGGAGGGGGGTGGGAGGATGGGTTAGCCTGGTGGTGGGTACTGAGGAGGGCACGTTCTGCATGGAGCACTGGGTGTTATGCACAAACAATGAATCATGGAACACTTCATCTAAAACTAATGATGTAATGTATGGGGATTAACATAAGAATAAAAAAAAAAATTAAAAAAAAAAAAAAATACATGGAGCCTAAAGAGCATCCTACTAACAAATGAATGGGTCAACCAGGAAATTAAAGAATTTAAAAAATTCATGGAAACCAATGAAAATGAAAACACAACTATTCAAAAGCATTGGGATGCAGCAAAGGCGGTCCTAAAAGGAAAGTATATAGCAATACAAGCCTTTCTCAAGAAACAAGAAAGGTCTCAAGTACACAACCTAACCCTACACCTAAAGGAGCTGGAGAAAGAACAGCAAATAAAGCCTAAACCCAGCAGGAGAAGAGAAATAATCAAGATCAGAGCAGAAATCAATGAAATAGAAACCAAAAGAACAGTAGAACAGATGAACGAAATTAGGAGCTGGTGCTTTCAAAGAACTAATAAGACTGATAAACCCATGGCCAGACTTATCAAAAAGAAAAGAGAAAGGACCCAAATAAATAAAATCATGAATGAAAGAGGAGAGATCACAACCAACACCAAAGAAATACAAACAATTATAAGAACATATTATGAGCAACTCTATGCCAGCAAATTAAATAATCTGGAAGAAATGGATGCATTCCTAGAGATGTATCAACTACCAAAACTGAACCAGGAAGAAACAGAAAACCTGAACAGACCTATAACCACTAAGGAAATTGAAGCAGTCATCAAAAATCTCCCAACAAAGAAGCAGGGCCAGATGGCTTCCCAGGGGAATTCTACCAAACATTTCAAGAAGAATTAATACCTATTCTTCTGAAACTGTTCCAAAAAATAGAAATGGAAGGAAAACTTCCAAACTCATTTTATGAGGCCAGCATTACCTTGATCCCAAAACCAGACAAAGACCCCATCAAAAAGGAGAATTACAGACCAATATCCCTGACGAACATGGATGCAAAAATTCTCACCAAAATACTAGCCAATAGGATTAAACAGAACATGAAAAGGATTATTCACCATGACCAAGTGGGATTTATTCCTGGGCTGCAAGGTTGGTTCAACATCCGCAAATCAATCAATGTGACACAATACATTAATAAAAGAAAGAACAAGAACCATATGATCCTCTCAGTAGATGCAGAAAAAGCATTTGACAAAGTACAGCATCCTTTCTTGATTAAAACTCTCCAGTGTTTAGGGATAGAGGGTACATACCACAATATCATAAAAGCCATCTATGAAAAACCCACAGCGAATATCATTCTCAATGGGGAAAAACTTAGAGCTTTCCCCCTAAGGTCAGGAATGCAGCAGGGATGTCCACTATCACCACTGCTGTTCAACATAGTATTGGAAGTCCTAGCCACAGCAATCAGACAACAAAAAGAAATAAAAGGCATCCAAATCGGCAAAGAAGAAGCCAAACTCTCAGTCTTTGCAGATGATATGATACTTTATGTGGAAAACCCAAAAGACTCCACCCCAAAACTGCTAGAACTCATACAGGAATTTAGTCAAGTGGCAGGATATAAAATCAATGCACAGAAGTCAGTGGCATTCCTATACACCAACAACAAGACAGAAGAAAGAGAAATTAAGGAGTCGATCCCATTTACAATTGCACCCAAAACCATAAGATACCTAGGAATAAATCTAACCAAAGAGGCAAAGGATCTGTACTCAGAAAACTATAAAATACTCAAGAAAGAAATTGAGGAAGACACAAAGAAATGGAAAAACGTTCCATGCTCATGGATTGGAAGAACAAATATTGTGAAGATGTCAATGCTACCTAGAGCAATCTACACATTCAATGCAATCCCTATCAAAATACCATCAACTTTTTTCAAAGAAATGGAACAAATAATCGTAAACTTTGTATGGAACCAGAAAAGACCCCGAATAGCCAGAGGAATGTTAAAAAAGAAAAGCAAAGCTGGTGGCATCACAATTCCAGATTTCCAGCTCTATTACAAAGCTGTCATCATCAAGACAGTATGGTACTGGCACAAAAACAGACACATAGACCACTGGGACAGAGCAGAGAGCCCAGAAATGGACCCTCAACTTTATGGTCAACTAATCTTCAACAAAGCAGGAAAGAATGTCCAATGGAAAAGACAGTCTCTTCAACAAATGGTGTTGGGAAAATTGGACAGCCACATGCAGAAGAATGAATCTGGACCATTTCCTTACACCACACACAAAAATAGACTCCAAATAGTTGAAAGACCTCAATGTGAGACAGGAGTCCATCAAAATCCTAAAGGAGAACACAGGCAGCAACCTCTTTGACCTCAGCCGCAGCAACTTCTTCCTAGAAACATCGCCAAAGGCAAGGGAAGTAAGGGCAAAAACGAACTATTGGGACTTCATCAAGATAAAAAGCTTTTGCACAGCAAAAGAAACAGTCAACAAAACCAAAAGACAACCAACAGAGTGGGAGAAGATATTTGCAAATGACATATCAGATAAAGGGCTCGTATCCAAAATCTATAAAGAACTTATCAAACTCAACACCCAAAGAACAAAGAATCCAATAAAGAAATGGGCAGAAGACATGAACAGACATTTTTCCAAAGAAGACATCCAAATGGCCAACAGACACATGAAAAAGTGCTCAACATCGTTTGGCATTAGGGAAATCCAAATCAAAACCTCAATGAGATACCATCTCACACCAGTCAGAACGGCTAAAATTAACAAGTCAGGAAACGACAGATGTTGGCGGGGATGCAGAGATAGGGGAACCCTCCTCCACTGTTGGTTGGAATGCAAGCTGGTGCAGCCACTCTGGAAAACAGTATGGAGGTTCCTCAAAAAGTTGAAAATAGAGCTACCATACGACCCAGCAATTGCACTACTGGGTATTTACCCCAAAGATACAAATGTAGGGATCCGAAGGGGTATGTGTACCCCAATGTTTACAGCAGCAATGTCCACAATAGCCAAACTATGGAAAGAGCCAAGATGTCCATCAACAGATGAATGGATAAAGAAGATGTGGTATATATATACAATGGAATATTATGCAGCCTTCAAAAGGAACGAAATTTGCCATTTGCAATGACGTGGATAGAACTAGAGGATATTATGCTAAGCAAAATAAGTCAATCAGAGAAAGACATGTATCATATGATCTCACTGATTATGAAGAATTCTTAATCTCAGGAAACAAACTGAGGGTTGCTGGAGTGGTGGGGGGTGGGAGGGATGGGGTGGCTGGGTGATAGACATTGGGGAGGGTATGTGCTATGGTGAGTGCTGTGAATTGTGTAAGACTGATGAATCACAGACCTGTACCTCTGAAAGAAATAATACATTATATGTTAAAAAAAAAAAAAAGAAGATAGTAGGAAGGGAAAAATGAAGGGGGGGAAATCGGAGGGGGAGACGAACCATGAGAGACTATGGACTCTGAGAAACAAACTGAAGGTTCTAGAGCGGAGGGGGTGGGGGGATGGGTTAGCCTGGTGATGGGTATTAAGGAGGGCATGTATTGCATGGAGCACTGGCTGTTACACGCAAACAATGAATCATGGAACACTACATCAAACACTAATGATGTAATGTATGGTGATTAACATAACATAATAAAATAAAAGTTAAAAAAATTCTATTTCACGTAGAAATGAGGTTTGTAAATAATTACAAAGGTTTTACTTACACATGATAGTGTCAATTAATATTGTCAGTTGTTAATGTTAAACAATGCTCAGATTTTTAAAACTAATAATCTCAAATGCCATTGTCTGAAAAGTAAATGTTAACTGACAGAGTGAAAAAGCATAGACAGAATGTAGGCTTAGCTTTTCTGATTATTCATATCAAAGTAAAGATAAGTTATTTTACTAGGGGACCATGGAATTTAATCACTGGAGACACGTTAGAATTTTCATTAAAAAAAAAATGTAAGAAATTATCATTTGTAGAAGAGTCTATTGTGTCTAGGGGACTATCTCTTTAGCTTTATTTTTTCTCAATAAAATTTCTTATTAACATGTTTATCGACCAAAGTTATAACAAGAATTAAGTTTCTACAATAGGTAACAAAGCTGCAGGAACAGGACTATTTTTAATTGGATTATTCCCATCTTTGTTAAGCTTTCTTCAAAATAATTAAAAAACACTGCATTCACCCAGAGGATAAAATGTTCAAGCAGAAATAGCAAGATAAATATATGAGAGAAAAGGGGATGAACTGCTATTTGACTCGATAAATTGCCTGGCATATTTACTTGTTTTCCATTATGTGTAAGGTGTTTCAAAGGATTATGAAAATGAGACGGAATCAAGATGAGTACTCTCCTGTCACAGCAAATGGCTTTTTAATACAGCAGTTAATTGAACCGTTTTCCCCCAGAGAAGGTCACAGACAATATTAACTATCAGAACTTTTAGAGAAAACTATTGCGTTCTTGCTAAAAATGAAGAAAAACATCTTGTTACATTTAGTTGTATTAAGTTGCAAGAGAAAACCAAACATAATCTTAAAAACAAAGCCAAACTATAGGCAGGGCTATATTTTCAGCACTTATTTTAAATAATTCTGCTCATTATTCATTGTCACACTGAGGCAACCATTACTGACCATCCTGCTATGGAAAATACTACAATATCAATGTTAGGACCTGGAAAATTATCTCTAGGAGTCAAAGTCTGAATTTATACTGGTACTTCTCATAAACAGAAAAAACAGATGACTACAGCCACTATAATCCTTAAACTTGGGAAAGATGAGCCCCCGGCTTGGATAACATACTTCAGATGGCCCTACTCTGGTTTTCCTTTCACTATGCCCTAAGGACTAAGAGTTGGGAGGCCAAGGGACAAACTCACTGTGATACTGTATGCTTCCCCCTCTAGTAAACCATGTATCTGGGTCCTGAAACCCAGGAATTCCCTGCCCAAATGGTGCCAAGCACATATTCAACGCCTATAACCAGCCTTTTTCCCCAGATCCACCTTCTTGAATTTAGACCACATCTCCAGTGTGATCATTCCGAGGTTACAGGAATGACCAACGAATAGGAGCTGTATGAGAAAATGGGGTTGGATAAGGCATACAGCTGGGGGAGGGAAAAGAAAAGTGGGCTAGAGACCATATTTTCCCCTGTGGCCACCTCTGCACCTTTGCTCAAGCTGTTTGTTCTTTCCATGTGTTGCTCTCCTCATTCTCCTGGTAAATTCTGACTTACCCTTCCAGGCTAGCTTCCTAGGCATACCACTGATTTCTCAAACAATTTATACGTGTTTCCACCAATGCACTTATCATATGACATTATGTTTGTTTGTTTATCTATTTCCCCTTTGAGCTCTTGAGTGCTGATAAAATATTTTCTTAAATTTTTGTATCCCTAGTGCTTTCCCCAGTGCATGTTCTAAATTACCAAAATGATGGACATTAGTGAATTCTTTTGAGCTACCTAATGATCATATAACATAAATTTAAACAAAATCTGAGACTTTATTCCAGCTGTTTAGTGGGGGCCCCAATGAATTTACTATGTGATATCCTTGTCACTGTGGAAGTGCTATTCTCAACATGTACTATGGAATATGGGGGGCTGTTTTGATATAATAGTCTATTTGTTAAACTGGCATGTGAGTACAAGTGAAAAGAAAAAACTGGCTACAATTAAGTTAAAATCAACAATTCCAGAAAGTTCTGATTAATTGTTGAACTAAGTACTCAGAAACCAAGAGGATGATTGCTAATGGAACCAAAAGCAATGGTGTAATGGAAGTTTGTCTTTTAGGCTATTTCGTTGAGACTTTATACTTGGTAGCATAATTTTATCGTCCACAGTAAGAGGAAAAACTACATTCCTGTGTGTCTTAATATTACTGCGTGGAAAACCGTGTCTTGTGTTATTCTGTATGATTCTGTGTAAAACTGTCCTTGGGAAATGCTAAGTAACCACAAATATGGTTTTACTGAAAAAGTGTCAAGAATCTTATCAATCCCCCAATATTTATTTCTACAACTATGATGACTTGAAATTTCTGCCCAAACATTACTCATTTAATATCTCCAGTAAGCAAATCACAAAATTCTACTACTGAAACTAATATTACACTATATGTTAACTGACTGGAATTTAAATAAAAACTTAAAAAAAATATTTCCAGTAAGCACCTCTTAAAGCTCTATTCACTTACTATTTGTTGAACATCTTTTTTTTTTTTTAACTCAGCCCTACACCCACACACGTTCCAAGAGAAATAATAACATTATATGTCACAATTCAAATCATGAGGATTTTCTAGGAAATAAGATCAAACACATTTGGAAATAAAGGAGCAAGAATAAAATAAGTACTCAGTAAGGGCCTTGGAAAATTTAGGAAGAAGGACTTAAGAGCAAGCTAAAAGTTTTAAGTAGGCTCATGGAGGCCAAATGTTTGCCTGGGCCTTGAAGGGTAGGTAGATATTAAACAGTTAAAAAAAAAAAAAGGGTGAAGACTCACAGCTAGAAATGGATCAAGGTCATCTATAAGAGGTAACTATTCGAGCTGTGCAGATCAGAGCAAGTAGATAGCTGGTTTAAGATATTTTAACTCATTAGAACGAAACATTAACCAACTATCAGCTCAGAATGGGACACAAGAGACAATAATTTTGATTGGAAATTAAAAAAAAAACAGGTAATTCTGAAAAAAAAAACTTATTCTTTACTATACTCAATATTTAACCCAAAGTAGCAAAAAAAAAAAGTAAGGACTCTGTGATACACTCTCCAGAGGACTGAAAGGGAGCATCTGACTGGTGGCCTAAGACCTCTGAATATGGCTTTTATGTGTGTGGAAGATGAGGAGTATAAGGAGGGCTGCTGATGACTTCTAGGTCGTTAATATGAGAAGCAAGATGTACAGTGTATTATCCAATAATATAAAAAGACAGGTAAGGGTGGCTATAAAAAGAACTGATACCAGGAAACAAATGCTATTTGCATGAGCTTTACTGGAGTGGTACTTAGTCCGAACTACATGATATTATCAGTAGAAAGGAGAACTCTGTCATAAAATCTTTATGTTGATAATCTCTAAATATATATTTGCAACCCAAATCACTTCTCTTGGTTCTATATTCTCATTTCCACATGAACTCCTAACAACTGATAACTGAATATTTCAAACATGTCCAACTCAACATGTAGAACAGAACCCTTCATTTTCACTCAAATACCACTTTCCCACTTAATGATTAAATGTTCCACCATATGCTCAGTTTAAGGCCGAAATAAAGAAGTTATTATTTTCTTCCAGTTTGTTCCCAACCCCTGCTTGACACCACATCTACTCTATCATCAAGTTTCAATGATTTGTTTTAATTGATCTACCTCTAAAATCTATTAGGAATACTTCTACCTTCCTATGTCTACGGCTACATTTGTCAATCCTATTATCTCTCATTTGAACTCTCACAGCCACCTTTCAAGTTGTCCCCTTGCTTGTACCTGTGACACTCCAATTCTTCTCTACATATCACCGCTATACCTTCCCTACTTAAAATTCAAAGGTTTCCCATTGCACTTGGGATTCAATTCAAGGGATGTACACACCTTCCGGTCCTTCTTTGCTTTCACCCTGGTTTACTGCTCCAACAGAACTTATCACATAACATGACTGATCGGCATGATGCTGTCACATTTTTCCTTACTGAGTTCTGTTTGTCATTCACACGGCTAGTGCCTTGTAATTATTAGATTCTTAGTTTAAACATCCATTCCTCAAAGAGGCTTTCCCACAAAGTATTTCCATTCCACACCCCTAACACACACTCATTTTTCTTTATTCCATTTCAATTAAGAGCATTTACCACAATTTATAAAGATTTTTTCATTTGGTAGCTTTTACGTCTGTGTCTTTTATTCTGTGAGAGCAAGAACTATGTCTGCTTGATTCGCTACTGTATTTCCAACACCTAGCATGGTTACTGGTGCATAATAGATACTCAAGGAATATCTGTTAACAAATACATGGATTTTTTGTACATTTATTGATATATAGCCTTCTGAAGCACCCTAAAATATTTTAATATAAATCATAGTGATATTTCCCTCAAAATTGTATTAAGACAAGATGCGATTTAAGTTCATAAACAATCAAGCAATACAACTTTAAGTTCAAATTAGAAAAGGTAGATTGATATAACCAAAATGGAAAACAGTATGGAGAGTCCTCAAAAACTTAAAAATAGAACTACCATATGTTCCAGGGATCCCACTTCTGGGTATGCAATCCAAAGAAGATGAAATCAGTACCTTGAAAAGGTATCTGTGCACCCACCTTCACGGCAGTATTACTCACAATAGCCAAGACATGAACATAATGTAAGTATCCATCAAGGGATGAATGAAGAAAATTTGGCATGCACACACACAGAAACACACACACACACACACGGGAATATTATTAGGTCATAAAGAAGAAGGAAATCTTAGCACTTGCGACAACATAGATAAATGTAGCAGACGGTATGCTAAGCAAAGGAAGCCAGGCACAGGAAGACAAATACTACATAATTTCACTTACATGTGGCATTTTAAAAAAGCTGAACTTTTGGACCCAGAGAACACAATTGTGGTTGCTAGGGGCTGCAAGGTGGGGGAGATGCGGAGATACTGGTCAAAGGGTACAAAATTTCAGTTGTAAGTAAGTTCTAAGGATCTAATGGACAGCATTGTGACTATAGTTAATAATACTGTACTGTATACTTAAAATTACCTGAGAGATCTTTTTTTTTTAAGATTTTATTTATTTATTCAACAGAGAGCGAGAGAGAGAGAGAGTGCACAAGCAGAGGGAGTGGGAGAGGGAGAAGCAGGCTCCCCGCTGAGCAGGGAGCCCGATGCGGGGCTCGATCCCAGGACCCTGGGATCATGACCTGAGCCGAAGGCAGACGCTTAACTGACTGAGTCATCCAGGTGCCCCAATAGAGTAGATCTTAAGTGTTCTCACCACACGCAAGACACGAAAGGTAACTGAGATGATGGATGTGTTAATTAACTTGATTGTGGTAATCATTTCACAATGTATACATATATCAAGTCATCACTTTGTATACCTTAAATATATATAACTTTTATCTGTCAATTTGGCTTCAATAAAGCTGGAAAAAACAGTGAAGGTAATATATAATTCAATATATCACTATACCACAATCCTTCGTAATCTTTGATGTACCCATCAAGATCATACTGAGACTCCCCAAAGTATCCATCCTGAGGATAGCGAAAGGCATTTGCTATTTTCAAACTAGGTTGATTCTTATAATTGCATTTGAGGAATATGAACCTCTTAAAATGTCAAATTTCATCTATAATTTCATATTTCACCTCATAATTTAAAGGTGACTTCCATCTGTCAGTGAGGTATCTATCAAAAATATGTCTATAAATATCCTTTGCTCATTTCTGAAATGAGGGAATTGAGGTGTGAAAGAATATTGGAAGTTTTTACAATTTCATGAAAAAATAGTCAAGTTTTCTGACAAAAGTAAAGCTACTCTAGATATGCTTGTTTTTCAAAGTTTAGTTTGGGTTAAGTTAAACAATAGATCAAATCAAATATGGTGTGATATGTTAAACCAGCCAGTTTAATATTTTAACAATGTGCTAGATTTTTTCACATACATGTAAACAAAACCTGTGCCTAAATGCTGAAAATGAAAGGGGTGTTTAAAATGACAATGACACAGATAGCCAGACCAAATGAGAGAGAATTCGGATCTTAATTTAATTCCCCTTTGGGCTGAAGTTTTCAGTAACTGAAACAGAAAATGCTTTTTTAAACCCAAATAGCCCCAATGTTGTATTTGTTTGCTTTCTTTTGGTGTAGACTCAGTCTATATTTGGCCATTATTATAAGACCCAAGAATCTGCCCTTAAGTATAAAATGGAAATTCATTCCAATCAGTGTTATCCCTACAATTCAATCTCTTGGGGGAAATGTCAGC
>NC_058409.1:22297089-22298464 GCF_002201575.2 Neomonachus schauinslandi | reverse complement strand
TTGGAGAGAGGGTAAATCTATGTGCCTGAATAATTAAACATGATGTGCCAGTCTATTTTTGTCTATTTTTATATTGTGTTTGTGGTCTAGGAGTACCAAGTTGAGACAAGTAAAATTCATACAATGCCACACTGCTATGTACTGTAAATTAATAATTTCTTAAACAGAGAAACAGTTTCCCCAATAGGTTTAGATAGAAAAATCATGAAGTTTCCAAACTAAAGACTTAAAACCAGGACATATATATAACAATATACAACAAACTTGTACATATGTTTATAGAAAAAAAAGGGGAACTCTTTCTAAGAGCAAAGATTGCATTTAAAAATTTTTTTTCTCTTTTCCTATAAGAAGAGACATTGGCTGGATAAGAGATTAAGGATTCCCCTAAATCTTCCATAAAAATGCCAGACTATAAAATCAAGACTGAATCATCATATCAACTGGATCTCTATTAATACTGCAGTGAATTTTACCATATTTGGGAACCATCATAAATGTAAAAACCATATGTAAGCCATCATATATAAACCATCATAAATATTCTAGCTTATTTTGTGCACAGGGAGATACTATGATGGACTAAAGATATGCTTTTAAGAACCAGACATTTTTAATGATTTCACTTGATTCAAGTGATGTTTATTATAGAATTTTTTTTTAAAGATTTTATTTATTTATTTGACAGAGAGAGAGACAGGGAGAGAGCACAAGTAGGCAGAGTGACAGGCAGATGGAGAGGGAGAAACAGGCTCTCCGCGGAGCAGGGAGCCGGATGTGGGGCTCGATCCCAAGACCCCAGGATCATGACCTGAGCCGAAAGCAGGTGCTTAACGGACTGAGTCACCCAGGCGCCCCATGTTATAGAATTTTTAATAGCAGGACAGTTCATAAACAGGCAAATTTATAAGATGCAGCTTACTGAATGGTTATTAGCCAAAGCATCTAGTAATCCAAAGTAAGAAAAGTGAGGTTTATTTTATTTTATTTTTTAAAGATTTTATTTATTTATTTGAGAGAGAGAATGAGAGACAGAGAGCACGAGAGGGAAGAGAGGGTCAGAGGGAGAAGCAGACACCCCGCTGAGCAGGGAGCCCAATGCGGGACTCGATCCCGGGACTCGAGGATCATGACCTGAGCCGAAGGCAGTCGCTTAACCAACTGAGCCACCCAGGCGCCCTTATTTTTTTTTTTAAAGATTTTATTTATTCATTTGAGAGAGTGAGAATGAGAGAGAGAGAGAGCATATGAGAGGGAGGAGGGTCAGAGGGAGAAGCAGACTCCCTGCTGAGCAGGAAGCCTGATGTGGGACTCGATCCCGGGACTCCAGGATCATGACCTGAGCCGAAGGCAGTCGCTTAACCAACTGAGCCAC
>NC_058409.1:22245155-22297079 GCF_002201575.2 Neomonachus schauinslandi | reverse complement strand
CCTGAGCCGAAGGCAGTCGCTTAACCAACTGAGCCACCCAGGCGCCCCAGAAAAGTGAGGTTTAAATGAGCTGGAGAACACTTGGATTAAATCAGCATATCTCTCTCTGAACCTAATGAGCTTACATTATAAGTATTCCTTGATTCAGTCCAGCAATCCAAAATTGCTTAAGCATTCAGCTAAGCAGGTATTTTATTTGAAATTACTTAGGACTTTGTATGTGTGGAATGGTCATGGCTTATATTTTTGTTTTGAATCAACAAAGATAACCTTCCTGGATACACTAGAGGTTAACATTCTATTTTTTTTTTTAAGATTTTATTTTTATTTATTTGAGAGAGAGAATGAGATAGAGATAGAGAGCATGAGACGGGGGAGGTTCAGAGGGAGAAGCAGACTCCCTGCTGAGCAGGGAGCCCGACGTGGGACTCGATCCCGGGACTCCAGGATCACGACCTGAGCCGAAGGCAGTTGCTTAACCAACTGAGCCACCCAGGTGCCCCGAGGTTAACATTCTATTAAAAGGTTTCTTTCTAGGGCGCCTGGGTGGCTCAGTTGGTTAGGCGACTGCCTTCGGCTCAGGTCGTGATCCTGGAGTCCCGGGATCAAGTCCCACGTCGGGCTCCCTGCTCAGCAGGGAGTCTGCTTCTCCCTCTGAACCTCCCCCGTCTCATGCTATCTCATTCTCTCTCTCAAATAAATAAATAAAATCTTAAAAAAAAAAAAAAAGGTTTCTTTCTAATAAGTTTCACATTTATCTCAAATAAACTGCATATTCTTAGCATATTCACATAATGCTCAGAGTCGTACCAGCTTCACACAAGACAGGTCATTAGTTACCTCATCCTTCCTCTGGCCATACTCCTTCCAACTCCTTCCTTTTTACCCAAAGATTTTTATACACTCATGTACTGCCATCAGCTCCTCAGTATCACTGATTTGTTTGATGTTCAGCCTCATTCTCCTGAGAGCCACAGTTATGAGGGGATTTGAAACCATGTACTGCTATGGAAGGTCCAATCTTGGACAACCCTTCAAAAAGGATACATAAGTAACATTTGTAGTTCGCCATGTGGAAGGACAGACCTTTGAAACTTCGGGCATGTTTCAGCACATTATGAGGAAGAATTCTAAAATGTTAGCCATTCAGTGTGCCTCAGAGGTATGGTTGCCTTCACTAGAGTTTTCAAACAGATGGTAAATGGCCATTTTGTCTTAAATGTCCAAGAGATTTTTATTCATCCATTGAGGGTTATACAAGGTAACCATTAAAGTCTCTTTAAGTCTAGGGTTTTATATCATAATATTTAGTCCTTTTGATCCTTGGAGAAAAAAATCTTTACCCTCAGTTTTCACAGAAAAAGTCATTTGACAAATATAGGAAGCTAGATAGTCTGTTAGGATATATATTTGGTCTGGAGTATGCAATAGTGCATGTCGGGTGAAGCCCTATGATGCAAAGACATCAGAAAGACTGGAGCAAACAGGCCCATGAACAAAACAAAAATCAGAGCTAAAGTCTTCATTCTACATGCTCAACTTCAGGCAAAAGTCTTACCACCCAAGGTCTTAATCAACCCATCTACAAAATAATGGTGGTTGACAACATTATTTTATTCATCAAATATTTCTTGAATATTCACTGTATTTCAGGCCCTGAAGATAAAAAAGGTAAAGATATAATCTTCAAAGTACTTATAGTCAAGTTACATATGCTGTGATAGAGCCCAGTGGAGGGTGGCATTTCTGGAAAGCCTTCCTGGAGGAGGTGAACTCAGAGTCTGAAAAAGATAGGGATTGAGTCAGGGAGCATATTGGGAATATAACATATACCAATCCTGGCACAGCTGTAAAGTATTGGTAGGCAAAAGTATGTGTGATGGGATTTGGGTAATGGAGAGAAATAATGATGAGTCCTACTGAGCTTTTGGCTCCTCTGAATGTTTGCTGCTATACTGATTTTTTAAAAAATTTATTCATGTTCCACTTTCCCACTTAACTGTTACTTCTTAATGAGAGAGACCACATTTTAATATTGCTTTGAATTTTTCTTCTTTTTCATACTACCTCTCCAAACCTCCACCCTACTACCCTTTCTTTACTTACAAGGACTGCTCATGGGAGACTCTCAATAAGCAGGCTGATAAATAAATGCTATTCTCCTGTTCCCTAATTAAGGGTACAATGTTAAAATTGTGGCACTAGCCTCTAGGCATTTAAGTGTCTCTTGGCCTTTTGCATAAATAAGTCTTGGCCTCTTGACTCTATTCCACCCTGCAAAGTTTTTGTAGCCCTCCTCTACTCCCTCTCAACTTCTGTATCTCAAAATGGTCTAAATGGAGAAGTGTTTTCATGTTTAAGGGACATCAAGGTGAAATGGAGTCTTTAACTGTGAAAAATACTCTTTAACGTCCCCTCAGCCTCCCCGAAGTTAGAACCAGCAATCAAAGCAGCAATGAGATGCTAAAACTTGGTGGCCTCAAAAATGAAGAATACAAATGAAAGGCTAAGTCTGTTTTGTCAAGCAGTTCTGGGTCTTGGGGCATTTTCTGAGAGCTCTCTAGGACAGCTACAGGTTAGGGCGAATTTCTCAGACAAAATGATTTCTGTGTTTATTCATTGCTCACTAAGTGGTTGCCACTAGCTTCAGAGAAGCTATATACAGGAACTGTCTAGCAGGTGGCTAAGGTAGCTATACTACATGAAGCACAAGGTTTGCTGTTGAGTATTTCTGTGCCAAGCTGATGAATGAATGTCTTTAAATGGGCACTTAAAAAAAATACAGGGACTTGATTCATTTCAGAGCCAATAAGTATGAGTATCAGTCAACAATCAACACACACTATGTTTTTATCCAGTACAGGAGTGGCAAATTCTCCACATGTCAAGTGAAAAAGGAATCTTTCATCAGCCCTGCTAAGGGCTGTGTATTTGAGAACAGCCCTTTTTATTTTAGTTTCAACTTATTCTGATGGCTTATATGTGTTTGGTCAGGTCCAGAGTCTGAATCAGGTAAAGTGATTTTCTTTTAGTGGAGGGAGGAGGAGAAAACAGGCATTTGTCCCATTACTAGATTACTAGAGTATATTGATTTGGTACTAGAAAGAAATAAAATAAATGGGTCATATGTCTAACTCCCTTTAACAAACATGGACATAATTTGAACTAGGGAAAAAAATGGTCACGTATCAGAAAAGTACTTTTGGAAAAAGAAAAGAATAACAATGAGACCTCTCTTTCCTGGACACTTTTAAGTAAAATATGCCTCAAGTCTACAGAGAATATATAATGGCATTTGTAATGACCAATTCATTCAGAACATAGGTTAACACTTTGAGAAAGATACCTAATACTTTTGTACCTCCCCAATAAACTCATATTTGATGCATTTTATTTTGTACAAGACAATTTTTTCATTACGATAGAGGAGAAAATAACAGAACATCTTTTACTTGTTAAGCCACTAGATATTGGTAAAGATTCCCTTGAACTTCCTCTGTCCTCAGTATAACACCCATTGAGAGGGACAGTAGCATATGAATTGTATCATAAACTTCACAGTCATGCAGAGCTGGGTTCAAGTCGTGTCTCCACTACTGTATCATAAAACACAGTTTCAACTAGCTTGAGCAATTAAAGGGTATTTATTTGCATATATAATTGAACATTTCCAACCTAAATAAAACTTTGTACCCTTTGACCAACATCTCCTTATTTATCCCCACTCCCCAACCTCTGGCAACCACCTGCCTACTTTCTGCTTGTATGAGTTTGACTTTATAAGATTCCACACATACATGAGATCATATAGTATTTGTCTTTCTTGTTCTACCATATTTTACTTTGCATTATGTCCTCCAGGTTTATCCATGTTGTCACAAATGGTAGGACTGCCTCCGTTTCTAGGACTAAAAAATTCACACCAACACAAAACATATTTTCAAAGTTTCAGTTGTGAAAGATGAGTAAGTTCAGAGATGTAATGTATACCATGGTGACTGTAATTGCTAATGGTGGATTGTATACTTGAAATTTGCTAGGAGAGTAGATCTTTTTTTTTAAAGATTTATTTGTTTTCGAGAGAAAAAGGGAGAGAGCGCGTAAGGGCATGAGCAAGGGGAAGAGCAGAGAGAAAATGAGAGAATCCTCAAGCAGACTCCCTGCTCAGTGCAGAGCCCAACTCAGGGCTCCATCCCAGAACACTAAGATCGTGAGCTCAGCAGAAATCAAGAGTCAGACGCTTAACAGATTGAGCCACCTGGGTGCCCCATGAGAGTAGATCTTAAACGTTCTCACCACACACACACACACACACGAACACACACAAAGGTAACTCTGTGAGGTGATGGATATTTGAATTAGCTTAACTGTGAAAATCATTTCACAATGTATACATCTATCAAAATATTACCTTAAGTATATACAATATTTATTTGTCAATTATACCTCAATAAAACCGGGGGAAATAGAACAGAAAAATTTCAGGGAAATCTGGATTCAGGGAGATCCAAATTCAAGGATCAAACAGTATTATGAGGACTTAATTTCTCTCCAACTCTTGGCATGGTTTTCTCTCTTCCATGCAATGACTTTATTTATTGTGGAAAATGGCTACAGCTCCACATTCTTTCAGGTTATGTTCCAGCCAAGAAGACCATGGGCTTGTAGAGTTTGAAAAATACATGACTGAAAATTGAAGGCTATTACTAGAGGTGAGGTAAATGCTTCTTGGTGACAAAAATGCCATTTCCCCCAAAAAATCATTTACTAACTGTATGATCTTGGACAACTTATTTAACCTATCCAAGCTTCAATTTCAATTGTAAAATGGAGATCACAATATTGATTACCTTCTAAGGTGTCCCGAGGTTTAAATACATTTTTTAAAAACAGCTTCTAATGCTCTAGGCAGAATGCATAACAAATAATAAACAGGGGATAGAACTGCTGAATAATGCTCCAGAAAGAGTTAGGAGTAGGAAAATGGGGTCCTGATCTCAACCCCTGGTCACTGGGACTGAGGATCTCTCTAAAGCAAAACCACATTTCTCTGACAAAAAAATGTATTTCAAAGTGTGTGACTAAGTGCACAAAACAGCTTAAACTTGCCAAAGAAAATTACATCAGCATTTATGAAAGATGTAGTATGTTTGGCAGAGAGAAAGAAATAGAAAAAAATAACCATATCCTTATACATGAAAAATACATCATTTGTTTTAAACCTTCCACCTACAGAGGAAAAGAGAAACCAGGACAAAACCATAGCTTCAGGCATACACATCATTTGGATATAGAAAACTGGTAAGATTTCCGTGCATCTGGCAGCAATCTTTGGAGTGATGGTTACCCACTGGACTAGAAAAGTAAGAGAGAGAAGAGAGAAGAGAAGGGGAGCAGAGGAGAGTGGGAGGGAAAGATGGAGGAAGAAAGAAAGAAAGAATAAAACAGAGATAATGTAAATTACTCCACACTGGCAAGTGAAGAAGATTTCCTTGAAAATGTGCTAATAACCTTATCCTGATTTCCTTGTAAGCAATACGGATTTCCAGGAGAGCAACAAGAGATAATAGCCCTAATCAGAGAAATGATTGACAGTGAAGCAGTGATTCCAAAAGCTCTCTTTTCTAATAGTCCTGGGGTGCCAGAATGCAAGACATATTTTCTAGAGATAGAGAGTACACTATGGGGCTGAAAAGTGGTGGTTCCCTAGCACTTTTGTGCACTCATATGGTAAAAACAGCACAAAAAGTCCAACAGGGCAAGTTGGTTGAGATGCTATGACAGGTCTGGCAATTATCTTTTCTGTCCCAAAGTCACATCAGGCACAATAATGCATTTTTACAGAACTATATTCAATATATGTGTATGCTTTTATCACAGGGATATTTCAATTCATCATTATGCTGTCATAATCAAGCATGGAGCAACTTGGAATGGATAATTATCAAGAATAACTTAACATACTATATTGAAAATATCCTAGTGATTTTTTTTTTTTTAGGGGAAGAAATATTAGAAAGAGTAGTTAAGGACACTAATCATCCATATGACAAATAAAGAATGGTTGATAAAGCAACCTAAAATTCAAGGCCTGTCCCAGGATTTGAAATTTGGGGGAAATTACATGGGATGGAACAACCAACATTTTACCTCTTACTAACCTTGCCACTAAATAAGAAACCCACCCACTGATGTTATAGAAATCTCAAATACATTGTGTTCTTTAAACTTTAGATTGTCAATTACTTTTTAGAGTGATTAAAAGAAAAAATATCTTTTATAATTAACATTAATTTTACCTTTTTCTAGTTTTCATATTCTTTATATAGATCCAAATTTCCATTTTTTGTAATACTCCTTATGCCTGAAGAATTTCCTTTAATATTTCTTGGATGGCAGGTGGGCTCATGATGCATTCTCTCACCTTTTGTTTTTCTAAGAATATCTTTGCCTTTTTATTAAAGGATATATGTGCTGAGTATAGAAATCTAGATGAGTTTTTTCTTCTAATTTCAGAATAAGAAGATATTGCTCTATTTTCTCTAACTTATTTTCTGATAAATAGTATGCAATAATTCTTATTTTTGTTTTTCTGTTTCTAATAATTGTTTTTTCTCTGTATGCTTTCAAGACATTATTTCTGGTGTCCAGAAATCTGACTATAATGTGTCTAGGTAGTGTTTTTTTTTTTTTTAATTTTTGTTTATTCTTCTAGGGTTTTCTAAGCTTCTTCAATATATTCTTTCACTAATTTTGGAAGTTCTTGGCCATTACCTCTTCAAACATTCCTTCTGTCCAGTTCTTTCTGTCTTGTAGTTTTTGGATTCTAATCACATCTACGTTAGAATCTTCAATATTGTCCCACAGTTGTCTGTGCATCATAGGTTTCAAATTCCTCCAGCCATAGGCTGCTATTAGCTTGTGCTCAGTATACAGCCTGAGATGCCAGACTATTTTTCTCACTGTTTCTATTCCACCCTCAGCTTTCAGTAGTTCTATTTGTTCAGCCTCAATATTATGCAGGCCTGTGCTGGGTCTTGTATATGGGCCTTTTCAGCATTTCCACTATTGTATTTCGTAGCTAAACTCTACCTGTATCCATGCTGGGTCTTGGGCAGAAAAGAATTTCCTGCTCCTTCTCCAGTTGAGCAGATCTCTGTTTTATGATGATGCCAAAGCCTAGAACCAAGGAATTTTCCCTGCTTCTCACCTGGGACAGAAGGCTTCTGTCTCTACCCTTCCCTAGGAGCAGTGGATCTTTATCTGGGTCTTAGGATTGGGAGGGTTTGACTCCCCTGCCAAGATCCTCATGCTTTTATATGAAAGCAGGATCCAAAAAAGCTGATGGTGTCTTATTTTTATTTTTTTTTCAACTAACATCATCTTTTTTCTTTATTATTATGTTAGTCACCATACAGTATATTATTAGTTTTTGATGTAGTGTTCCATGATTCATTGTTTGCGTAAAACACCCAGTGCTGCATGGAATATGTGCCATCCATAATACCCATCACTGGGCTAACCCATCCCCACATTCCACTCTAAAACCCTCACTTTGTTTCTCAGAGTCCACAGTCTCTCATGGTTCATCTCCCCCTCTGATTTCCAGCCCCCTTCAGTTCTCCCTTCCTTCTCCTAATGTCCTCCACGCTATTCCTTATGTTCCACAAATAAGTGAGAAACCATATGATAATTGACTTTCTCTGCTTGACTTATTTCACTTAGCATAATCTCCTCCAGGCCCATGCATGTTGATGTAAAAGTTGGGTATTCATCCTTTCTAATGGCTGGGCAATATTCCACCGTATATATGGACCACATCTTCTTTATCCATTCATCTGTTGAAGGGCATCTCGGCTCTTTCCACAGTTTGGCTATTGCAGACATTGCTGCTATGAACATTGGAGTGCAAATGGCCCTTCTTTTCACTACATCTGTGTCTTTGGGGTAAATAGCCAGTAGTGCAATTGCTGGGTCATAGGGTAGCTCTATTTTTAATTTTTTGAGGAACCTCCACACTGTTTTCCAAAGTGGCTGTACCAACTTGCATTCCCACCAACAGCGTAAGAGGGTTCCCCTTTCTCCACAACCTCTCCAACGTTTGTTGTTTCTTTCCCTGTCCATTTTTGCCATTCTAACTGGTGTAAGGTGGTATCTCAATGTGGTTTTGATTTGAATTTCCTTGATGGCTAATGATGATGAACATTTTTTCATGTGTCTGTTAGCCATTTGTATGTCTTCTTTGGAGAAGTGTCTGTTCATGTCTTCTGCCCATTTTTTTGACTTGATTATTTGTTTTTTGGGTGTTGAGTTTGAGAAGTTCTTTATAGATCTTGATATCAGCCCTTTGACTATAGTGTCATTTGCAAATATCTTCTCCCATTCTGTAGGTTTCTTCATTTTGTTTTGTTGACTGTTTCCTTTGCTGTGCAGAAGCTTTTTATCTTCATGAAGTCCCAAAAGTTCACTTTCACTTTTGTTTCCCTTGCCTTTGGAGACATGTCTTGAAAGAAGTTGCTGTGGCCGATGTTGAAGAGGTTACTGCCTATGTTCTCCTCTAGGATTTTGATGGATTCCTGTCTCACACTGAGGTCTTTCATCCATGTAGAGTTTATCTTTGTGTATGGTGTAAGAGAATGGTCAAGTTTCATTCTTCTGTACAGAGCTGTCCAATTTTCACAGCACCATTTATTGAAGAGACTTGTCTTTATTCCATTGCATATTTTTTCCTGCTTTGTAGATTAGTTGACCATAGAGTTAAGGGTCCGTATCTGGGCTCTCTATTCTGTTCCATTGGTATATGTGTCTGTTTTTGTGCCACTACCATGCTGTCTTGGTGATCACAGCTTTGTAATATAGCTTGAAATCAGGCAACGTGATGCCCCCAGCTTTGTTTTTCTTTTTCAACATTTCCTTGGTGATTCCGGGTCTTTTCTGGTTCCATACAAATTTTAGGATTGTTTGTTCTGGCATTTTGAAAAATGCCTTTGCTATTTTGATTGGGATGGCATTGAAAGCACAGATTGCACTGGGCAGCAAAGACATTTTAACAATGTTTATTCTTCCAATCCATGAGTATGGAATGTTTTTTCTTTTCTTTTTTTTTTTTTTTTTTTTTTGTCTCCTTCAATTTCTTTCATGAGTGTTCTGTAGTTCGTAGAGTATAGATCCTTTCCCTCTTTGGTTAAGTTTATTCCAAGGTATCTTATGGTTTTTGGTGCTATTGTAAATGGAATCAATTCTCTAATTTCTCTTTCTATAGTTACATTGTTAGTGTATAAGAAAGCAACTGATTTCTGTGCATTGATTTTGTATCCTGCCACATTACTGAATTGCTGGATGAGTTCTAGTAATTTGGGGGTGGAGTCTTTTGGGTTTTCGACATAAAGTATCATGTTGTCTGTGAAGAGAGAGAGTTTGACGTCTTCTTTGCCAATTTGAATACCTTTTATTTCTTTTTGTTGTCTGATTGCTGTTGCTAGGACTTCTAGTACTATGTTGAACAACAGTGGTGAGAGTGGGCATCCTTGTCATGTTCCTGATCTTAAGGGAAAGGCTCTCAGCTTTTCCCCATTGAGAATGATATTCACTGTGGGCTTTTCATAGATGGATTTTATGAAATTGAGGAATGTTACCTCTAACCCTATACTCTGGAGAGTTTTAATCAGGAAAGGATGCTGTATTTTGTCAAATGCTTTTTCTGCATCAATTGAGAGGACCATATGGTTCTTCTCCCTCCTCTTATTAATGTGTTCTATCACACTGATTGATTTGCGAATGTTGAACCACCCTTGCATCCCAGGGATGGATGGTCGTGGTGGATAATACTTTTAATGTACTGTTGGATCCTATTTGTTAGGATCTTGTTGAGAATTTTGGCATCCATATTCATCAGGGATATTGGTCTGAAATTCTCCTTTTTGATGGGGTCTTTTCCTGGTTTGGGGATTAAGGTAATGCTGGCCTCATACAATGAGCCTGGAAGCTTTCCTTCTGTTTGTATTTTTTGAAACAGCTTCAGAATAGGTATTATTTCTTCTTTGAATGTTTGGTAGAATTCCTCAGGAAATCCATCAGGCCCTGGACTCTTGTTTTTTGGGAGGTTTTTGATCACTGCTTCAATCTCGTTACTGGTTATTGGCCTATTCAGGTTGTCAGTTTCCTCCTGTTTCAGTCTTGGTAATTTATAGGTTTCCAGAAAGGCATCCATTTCTTCCAGGTGCTTAATTTATTGGCATATAGTTGTTCATAATAATTTCTCATAATTGTTTCTATTTCCTGGTGTTAGTCGTGATCTCTCCTCTTTCATTCATAATTTCATTAATTTCATCCATTTAGAGTTTATCTTTGTGTATGGTGTGTCTCTATTCTTTTGGATAAGTCTGGCCAGTGGTTTATCGATCTTATTAATTCTTTCAAAGAGCCAGCTTCTAGTTTCATTGATGTGTTCTACTGTATTTCTGGTTTCTAATTCATTGATCCCTGCTCTAATCTTAGTTATTTCCCTTCTTGTGGCATGAGTTAGGCTTAATTTGTTATTCATTCTCCAGTTCTTTAAGGTGTAAAGATAGTTTGTGTATTCGGGATTTTTCTCTTTTTTGAGTGAGGCTTGGATGGCTATGTATTTCCTCCCTAGGACTGCCTTTGCCGTATCCCATAGGTTTTGGACCAATGTGTTTTTGTTCTCGTTGGTTTCCATAAATTGTTTAAGTTCTTTGATTTCCTGGTTGACCCAAACATTCTTGAGCAGGATATCTTTAGCTTCCAAGTGTTTGAATTTCTTCCAAACTTTTTCTTGTGATTAAGTTCCAGTTTCAAAGCATTATGGTCTGAGAATATGGAGGGAATAATCTCAGTCTTTTGGTATCGGTTGAGACCTGACTTGTGGCCCCGTATGTGGTCCATTCTGGAGAAAGTTCCATGTGCGCTGGAGAAGAATGAGTATTCTGTTGTTTTAGGGTGGAACGTTCTGTATATATATCTATGAGGTCCATCTGGTCCAGTATGTCATTCAAATCTCTTGTTTCTTTGTTGATTTTCTGCTTAGATGATCTTTTTATTGCTGAGAATGGAGTGTTGAGGTCTCCTACTATTAACGTATTATTACCAATATGTCTCTTTATTTTGGTTAACAGTTGGCTTATGTAGTTGGCTACTCCCATGTTGGGGGCATAGATATTTACAGTTGTTAGATCTTCTTATTGGATAGACCCTCTAAGAATAATATAGTGTCCTTCTGTATCTCTAACTGCAGTCTTTAGCTTAAAATCTGATATGAGAATTGCTACCCAGCTTTCTTTTGAGGTCAGCTGGCATGAAAGATGGTTCTCCATCCCTTCACTTTCAGTTGGGATGTATCTTTAGGTTCAAGATGAGTCTCTTGTAGACAGCATATGGATGGGTCCTGTCTTTTTATCCAATCTGCAACCCTGTGCCGTTTTATGGGAGCATTTAGTCCATTCATTTTGAGAGTGATTATTGAAAGATATGATTTTATTGTCATCATGTTGCCTGTGAAGTCCTTGTTTCTATAGATTAAATCTGTAAATTTCTGTTCTGTGTCACTCTTGGGGTCTTTCTCCTTTTATAGAACCCCCCTTAATATTTCTTGCAGGGCCGGCTTAGTGGTCACATATTCTTTCAGTTTCTGCCTGTCCTGAAAGCTCTGTATCTTTCCATCCATTCTGAATGACAGCCTTGCCCGATAAAGTATTCTTGGCTGCATATTCTTCTCATTTATAACCCTGATTTATGTCTCGCCAGCCCTTTCTGGCTTGCAGGGTCTCTGTGGATAGGTCACACATTATTCTGATGTTCTTCCCTCTGTACGTAAGGAATCTCTTCCCCCTAACTGCCCTTAAGATGGTTTCCTTGGTTCTAAGATTTGCGAGTTTTACTATTACGTGCCAGGGCTTTGGTCTGTTCTCCTTGATCTTGGGAGGGGGTCCTCTCTGCCTCTAGGACACAAATGCTTATTTCATTCCCCAGATTAGGGAAGTTCTCACCTATGATTTGCTCAAATATATCTTCTAGTCCTCTCTTTCTCTCCACCCCCTGAGGGATCCCAATAATTCTGACATTGGAATGTTTCATGGCATCACTTATTTCTCTAATTCTGTTTTCATTGATTTTAAGCTGTTTGTTCCAGGCCTCGTGTTCCTTATTTTCTATCAGTTTGTCTTCTAGATCACTAATTCGTTCTTCTGCCTCCTTTACCCTAGCTGTTAGAGTATCTAGATTAGATTGGACCTCATTGATCGTGTTTTTAAGTTCTGCCAGATCAGCTCTCATTTCTGCCCTTAGAGACTCTATGTTGCCATTAATCATTTTCTCCATCCTATTGTCTTCATAACTTTTACCCTGAAGTCTATTTCCAACATCTTGCTTATATCTATATCCATTAGTTCTGTGGCAGAGGTCACAGTCTCTGAATCTTCCCTATGTTGGGGGTGATCCTCCTCTTAGTCATTCTGTTGAGGGGTGGTTGAGGGAATGTACAGAGTCCAAATTATTGAGCACAACCCAAGCCAGATTCACCTGTTTTATAGGGACCTTAGGGTTGTTGGCCTCTTGTTCTTCTATCCTGTCTTCTGGGGGAGGGGACTGCCACGCTGTTACTCAGGCAACCCTGTTTGGGCAGAGTTGCCCTGCCCCCTGTGGAGGGAGATGAGCTCAGTGAAAACCGGTTTTTTGGGGCTTTATTCTCTGGTGGCTTTCCCTGGAGGCTTTTATTAATATTATTTAACCTTCTAGGATTAAATACATAACATTTAATTTTTAAAAAGTAAATGAAGGGACGCCTGGGTGGATCAGTCAGTTAAGCAGCTGCTTTCAGCTCAGGTCATGATCCCAGGGTCCTGGGATCGAGTCCCGCATCGGGCTCCTTGCTCAGCAGGGAACCTGCTTCTCCCTCTGCCTGTGGCTCTCCTCTGCTTGTACTCTCACTCACTCTCTCTCGCCCACACACTCTCTCTCTAGCAAATAAATAAAAATCTTTAAAAAAAATAAAAATAAAAGTAAATGAAATAACACTTAGTTTTTGATAAACATATGCATTTAAAATTTGGAGTCATTGGCAATGGTTAAATCTAATATGTACATCCACACTGCACTTACATGGAAAACTGAGGGCTTATGGTAAAAAGCTTTCTTTTTTTTTTTAAGGTTTATTTATTTGAGAGAGAGAGAGAGAGAACAAGCGCACGAGTGGGAGGAGCAGAGGGAGAGGGAGAGAGAATCTCAAGAAGACTCCGTGCTAAGAATGGAGCCGATGCAGGACTCTATCTCATGAACCTGTGATCACAACCTAAACAAAATCAAGAGTCAGACATTCAAATGACTGCACCACCCAGGTACCCCTATGGTAAAATGTTTTTAAAGTTTATCTTAAAATCACATAAATATGAAGAAATCTTATATAAAATCAGCATACTAAGTGAAATAAGTCAATCAGATAAAGACAATTATCATATGATCTCACTGGTATGAGGAATTTGAGAAACAAGACAGAGGATCATAGGGGAAGGGAGGGAAAAATGCAACAAGATGAAACCAGAGAGGGAGACAAACCATAAGAGACTCTTAATCTCAGGAAACAAACTGAGGGTTGTTGGAGTGGAGGGTCGGAGGGATGGGGTGGGGTGGCTGGGTGATGGACATTGGGGAGGGTATGTGCTATGGTGAGTGTTGTGAATTGTGTAAGACTGATGAATCACAGACCTGTACCCCTGAAACAAATAATACATTATATGGTAATTAAAAAAAAGAGAAAAAAAATTGATGAAACTCTAAAAATAAAAAAAAATAAATAAAATCAGCATACTGATCATCTTTAATATGCTAAACTAGGCTACATAAAACATTTGTGTTTTTAATTATGTTTTTAATGGTATAAGCATGGTTAGTGAAATCTGAGTTAAATTTTGTGAAATGTGGAACCATCTCTAGAAACCTAGCATCCCCCTAAGGCATTATTTTATAAGAAAGGTATCCATAAAAATACTGAAATAAATAAAATACATATAATTTTTAATTAGTCTGATGAGGGTAAATATACTAGTTACCACTCTCAACTAGATATTTATAATAAGAATCAACACCTGGTTTGTTCTCACATTTTCCCCTGAATATATTCAGTTACAATTTTAGGATATTTGGTTTTCCAAGAAATTTAGCTTCATAATATCAACTAAAATAATTCTCCCGAGAAAGACTGAGCCATTAAATCACTTTAGTAAAAGCATACAAGTTATTTTTTCCTGTGTATAATTACATTTATCTAAAATCTTTTTGAGGGGGAGAGGGGAACAAGTCCCAGAATTAAAAAAAGAAAAAAAAGAAAAAATTGTGTGTGTGTGTGTCATGAAAACCAATGCAAGACAAGTGACAAGTCAAGGCCTTAAAATGATCATGTTTATGTCCAGGACATATCTATTTCTATGACAGCTTTATCTAAGGGAGATTACATTTTAGCTTTCCAAACTCACTGCTGTAAATTCAGCCTCCACCAAATTAAGAATGTTTTAATCTCTCCACAATACACTCTGGCTGGAGATTTAGACACCTTTTAAATATGAAGTGATTAGCATTCAAACATTTCTGCCTTTCAAAAAAAATCTTCTGGACAAATTGATGTGTAAATTGAACAAACTATCAGCTCCATCTCATTATTAAAGAACAGCATGTTGGCACTTTCTCTGCCGGGTCCTTTGTTTTATTAAAAACCAGCCTACAATATGTGATAGATGGAGTCCACTGGCTTATTTAAAATGCTTTCATCAGGTCTCCTGTGTGTCTTGGAGACCAGCTGAATCTCATTTTCCTTCCATTTTGGATTATACATTTGGAGTACCATGTAATGGCCTTGGCTATGTGAGTAGTAGCAGAATGATTCCAGAACTGTTCTAACCACTGCTTTCAGTTTTAATCCACTTTCATTAGTCTTTGATTGTGTTGACAAGACCCAGCTGTGAGTTTGATTATTAATGCTTCTATAATGTCTTGGTTCTTATAATACCACTAGAGCAGGAGAAATCAGGACGGGTATCTTAACTAAACAGATTACAATATAAAGTGATTTTAAATTACCTAACAATAATGTGATGCCACTTTTAGATCAATCAAAAGATGATTCTTCTGCCACAGCATATAAAAAGGAAAAAAACTTTGTATATACTAATATTATGGTTTTGCTCATGGTTTTGAACAAATGGGCCCTGTAGGATTCAAAAGTTACTGACATAAAACTGGGATTAAACAGAAAGAATTTCCATTGGCAAATATTTTAAAAGCCAGTATTTTACAAATCCCTATAGAAAATCCTACCACTATTACCTTTAGGTGCATTTTTAACTTAACCCATTCCGTTAGACATGTGCGAAGATCATGTGGCTAGCCATTTGTTTAAGATTTTTTTCTAGTTGTGGTAAACAAAATTTCAGGGTAAATCACTTACTGTTTTGGGGGAAGTGCAATGGCTATGTAATGTGTTATTTGGCTAAGTTGAAAACTTTATTATCCAGAATTGCCTTTTTTGTATGTTTCCTATTAGGATGAGCCACAAGGAAATTCTTGCAAGACCTGGAAGACCTAGGAAAGGAAGGAGCCATTTTATTGCTTACCCATGCTGCTGCTGATTGCTTAACTCATCTCAAAGGCATGAAGCACCTGAAATGCTCTACCTTCTCTATTCACCTTCAGCTTTGCTGATTTCTAAGCCAAGTATGTGGTTAGTTAGCTCTGCAATTAAGACTTCTGCAGGACATTCTTTTCACCAAGGTCAGAGGCAACAAGAATGGACAAGAGTTTCAGTTCATCTTTGTGGAGTTTCAGCACATTCTCATAGGGTTCCAACTGCTGCTCACAATTTTCTCTTCCTAGATGTTTATGGACTTCAAGTTCCAGTTTTAGATCTGGAGACCAACATAGCTTTAAAAAGACTGTTTAACTAGTCCTTGTGATTGTGTAAGCCAATTAGCTACAACAAGTATGTATAAATATATGTAGGTATGTATATGTATATAAAATGTATCTTACTGGGTCTGCTTCCCTAGTTGAACCCAGAATTGCTAACCAAGAACTAATCGTAGTTGAGGAATACAGAATCAACCCTGTATTTGCTGTGGGAGGAATGATATTTTTGTGCTAGAAGAAAGAGGGATGGTTGCATCCAGAAAAAAAAAAAAGAAGAAGAAGGGAAGAGACTCAGGATTGTAGATGGTAAAAAAAAAAAAAGCATTTGAAATCAGTATACAATATCCTCCTGTTTTCATTTTTTTTGTATTCTTTTTCTGTCACATTCCATAAACTCACTGTATTGAAGATTTGTGTAATAAAATTTCATCTTTGCTTATTTTTCTCACACCCAATAAAATACTATTTATGCAATTAAAAACATAGCTTGATAGCCAATACTGTTATTACCTAGTTACATAAACAGGTTACCCCAAAGAAATTAGAATTATAATCAATATAATTACCATCAATAGTGTAGAAACTCTGAAGTGCTAGAAGAAAATGAACCAATGTCTTCAAAGGTCTGGGGAAAAATAATTTTGAATCTAGAACTTCATGCACAGCCAAACTTTTCATCAAGTTAAAGAAAAAAATGAAATAATTTTAGGCATAGAAAAACCTCAGAAAACTTTCCTCCCACACACTCTTTCTGAGAAAATTAATTAAGAGGACAGTCTATAAAAGTGAAAGAATCCAAGAGAGAAAGTACATGAAATCAAAGAAAGAGGGAAACTAAACCACAAGAGCAAATGGAAGAAAATTGAGGAAAGACAGCTAGGCAGTAAGCCTATAAGGTACTAGTCCAAAATGGATGAGGGAAGTCTTAAAATTTCAAGAAGAATATCCTTAGGAAGAAAGTGGACTTACTGCAACAAATAATATGGTGAAGATAGTGAACAATCTTAGAGATGAATTTCATCAAGGAAAAAAGAAAGGTCACTACAAACTCCAAGACTACAGAATGCAGACAGTGGGAAAAGAAAGTCATGTCCAAAACATGTAACTGTGAGTAATTTTGTGTAAGAAAATGATATGTACCAGAGACAAATATTATGCTTTTTGGCTGCCTTAAACATTTTGCATATCCCTTCCATGCTTGGAGAGCTTTTGTCTCTGAATCTGTAACCCGAAGGCAGAAATCCCAAACTGATTTTTCAGCCTTCTTTTCAGTCATGTTTGTGATCCATGATCTGTCATTCAGAGGCACCCTTGTAAAAGCTCGGTTCAAAAGCACATAATGTGAAGAAGCAAGCACCACCATCTATCATGGGGCTGGCAGAGGTGTCCAGCATTCAATGAGAGAATGTTGGAGGAGGTAATAGAGAGGACAGACCACAGGTTGACTTGTGAGTAGGACCTGGGCAATCTGAGGCTTCTCCCCTGTCCTCTGTCCTTGGATATATATTCTCCCTATGGTTCCCCCAGTGGGTGCTATTCTAAGGACACAGACTTGAGAGAGTAAAGTGCTACTGAGACCGTCTGGGTGGAGTACATGATGGAACCCAGTTAAGGCCTCTATATATAAACTTTTAAAATTTGGCTGGTGGATGTGGAGATCTACTTGTCTTGTGGCCACCCCAGACAAGCCTCATATGTAAGTTCCCCTGCTTATTAAAACTGCCACCTGCGAATGTGGAGTGGTCAGCCCTGTCCTCTGTTTCTTCCCTCCTCCCCCCCCCTTCCTTGTATGGAGTCAAATTATGAACAAACAGAGCATAGGTACAAGTTTAAACATCAAGTGCCCAGAATATATGTACGTACTCTGACAAACGTGTTTTTGGGTGGTAACAACGGGGCTTCACTGGATTGCTTCCATGCTATAATTTGTCAGTGTTGCTCCTTATATTCTTGCAAACCTGACTGTCCTGCCCTGATGCAGAATCTGTAAACCAATTTATTTTCTGTTTAAACTACCCATAATAGTTGTGCCATTTGAAATTTAGAAAATTCACTAATAATAGTAATTTGTATGACCAGTGGTGGCAGGAATCAGAATTTGAAGGAAATGAGAATTAACAATTGGTTATAGGACATGAGTGAAAATCCCACTAGTATTTGGGCAACCAACTCTGGCAACACATCAGTGACAGAGATAAAACAGTGAGTTGTAATTTCCTAGAATAAAGTATAGACTGAAGGCAAAGTTTCTGAAAACTTGTAATTGTGCCTATTAACAATATAAAGGACTCTTTAAATACTGGAAAGATTAAAGAAACAGATTGACAAGCTCAATGTTCTAAATTACTGGCTCAAATCACGGATAAAGAACCAGGGACTTTCTATGATTTTACTAAGAAACTTTCTAATCTTTTGCTTTCACAGTGCTGAAATAACTAAAAAAATCAGTAATAATTTAATTTTGCAAATGGCTAAACTTTATCATTTTAATTTGAGGTATCATCTGGGTTTTTATGGGACAATTAGGATGCTGGTTAGAAAACAGTGGCATCCTGAGAATTAAAATGGGAAACATGTTGGGGTGACTCAGAAAAACCCAAACTTCAGGCTTCTTCAGCCATCCATAAAACTAGCAACCCAGGGCACCTGGGTGGCTCAGTTGGTTAAGCGACTGCCTTCGGCTCAGGTCATGATCCTGGAGTCCCAGGATCAAGTCCCGCATCGGGCTACCTGCTCAGCAGGGAGTCTGCTTCTCCCTCTCCCACTCCCCACTCTTGTGCTCTCTCTCTCACTCTCTCTCTCTCAAATAAATAAATAAAATCTTTAAAAAACAAAAACAAAAAACTAGCAACCTTTTCTTCCATCTGAGGAGGCTGTTCCTGCCTGACACAACAGTTCACTGCTTCTTTCCTTCTCTTTTCATTATCCTTTCTGGAACCTTAGATCATAGTTAACAAACCTATCTTTTTGGGAGCTCACTCCATCAATCAACCCTTTTTAACCCTTTATACCCCTTTATAACAGGCTCTTACAAGGAGCTTGAAGGTTGCCACTCTATTCTAACAAATAAAAAGCTGAATATATTGAAAAATCAACAATTCTTCTTAGGGCCATAAGAGATGTTAGGTCACAAGGCAAACTGCTGCTCCCCAAACTGGAGAGACCACCAAATAAATACAGAGAATCACAACTTTCTAGAACAGAAACTCATGAACTGAAACCTCTGTGGGAACCAATTTCTGGGAGGAAAAGCAGAATTATAACTGACAATTGCTGGAGGCTTTGAGAACAAATCTGAGAGTTTAAAACCCCAAGGGACACAGTAGAAGGGGAAGAAGGCACAATTTTATAAGTTTTACCTCCAGGAGTTTGGCCAGAGTCTCAAAGCAAATATCAGAGAAAAATCCCCTCATGTTTCCGGCAGGGTGAGGGGCAAAGGAACCATTAGAAATGCTTAAGAGCACTCTGTTTCTAACAAGGCTTGGTGTCAAGAGAAGCTAGTTAATCAGAACCTAACCAGCTAAGCTATTATCAGAGCCTAAATGGCCTGGGAAAAGGGTGATACTGAACTCCAGCTTACTTTAGTCATTTTCCCCCACCAAAGGAGGAAGAAGAAAACTGAGAAACGTTTGTGAAACTCCCAGTCCAGAGGCATAGGCTCACTAAAAGCCTGAGACAAATCATAGGACTACTGCTCATTTCCCCTCCCCCAACATCTCACACCACATTTCTAAAGGTTGAATTATAGCAGTTTCTTTTACCCAGTACATCATGTCCAGTAATCAAGAAAAATTACAAGGCACAGCATAAGGCAAAAAACCATAATTTGAAGAGACATATATCAAAACAAGCATGGCAGGAATGTTGGAATTATCATATCAGAAATTGTAAACAACAACGGTTAATATGCAAAGGACTCTAATGGATCAGGAAAGTATACAACATGCCATAACAGCAATGTAAAGAGAGATGCAAATCCCAAGAAAGAACCAAAAAGAAATGCTACACATAAACAATGTGTATTTAATGGGTTTATTAGCAAAGTGGATTCAAGTGAGGAAAAAAATCTCTCAGCTTGAGGATATCTCAAAAGAAACCTCTAAAACTGACAAAGATTGAAAAAGACAGAATATCTAAGGAGTATGTAATATATGTATAGAGATGACCAGAAGGAGAAGAAAAAGAAAAAATATTTGGACAACATGACTGAGAATGTTCCCAAATTAATGTCAGAAAACAAACACAGATCCAGGCAGCTTGGAGAACAAGCAGGATAAATGCCAAAAAAATTACACCCAGATACATTGCTTTCAAACAACAGAAAATCAAAGATACAAAAATCTTAAAAGAAGTCAGAGAAAAAAAAATACCTTATCCAAAGAGGAACAAAGAATTACATGTCACTTGTCCTTAGAAATCATGCAAGCAAGAAGAAAGTGGAGTGAAATATGTAAAGTGTTAAGAGAAAGAAACAACCAACATAGAATTTTATAACCTGCGAAATTATCCTTCAAGAGTGAAGGAGAAATAAACTCATTCTCAAACAAAAAAACAAAAAATTCAAGAGAATTTGTTGCCTGTAAACCTGGCTTACAAGAAATATTAAAAGAAATTCTTTGGAGAGAAGGAAAATAATACAGGTCAGAAACGCAGATCAACATAAAGAAAGGAAGAGCATCAAAGAATACATAAACAAAGGTAAAATAAAAATTTTTCTTTTTCTAATTCCTAATTTACCTAATAGATCATTTGTTCAAAATAGTAACAGCAATAATATATTTGGATTATGCATGCTTATGTATATGTGTGTATGTGTTTATATATACATACACACACAAATATGCTTTGTATATTTATATGTAAGTGAAATAAATGGGAGCAACAATTCAAGGGATATGAGGGTGCGATTATTTTGTTAATACTGAGGTCATGATCCCAGGGTCCTGCTCTGCGTGAAGCCTGCTTCTCTCTCTCCCACTCCCCCTTCTTGTGTTCCCTCTCTCACTGTCTCTCTTTCTGTCAAATAAATGAAATTTTTTAAAAAAATTTTTAAAAAGAGTAAAAAGAAAATTAAGGACAGTTTATAGCATAATTCCATTCAGGCAGTTTATTTTTCTCTCTATATAAATTATATGTTTATATAAATCCATAGAAGTCTGAAAGGTGGACGTTAAGCTTTTGAAAGTGGCCAAGTGTCGGAGCACCTGGGTAATTCATTCGGTTAAGCGTCCAACTCTTGATTTAAGCTCAGGTCATGATCTCAGGGTCCTGGGATCCAGCCCCGTGTTGGGCTCCTTGCTCAGCTTGGAGTCTGCTTAAGATTCTCTCCCTCTCCCCCTACCCCTCCCACCACTTGCTTGCTCACTCTCTCTTTCTTTCTTTCTCTCAAATAAATAAATCTTTAAAAAAGAAAACAAAGTGGTTAAGTGTCCCTGGAATGGGATTGGAGAAGAGTCTGGTAAGGGAAAATCCCCACTCTTTACTTTAAATCCTATGATTATATTACATGCATGTTACTACTGTATATTTCCTTTTGAAGTCTATAAAAAACATTAAATTTTTCTATAATTTTTCCATTATATCCCTGCACCAAGGAGAGTACATGACAAGTAACAGTTATCCATTAAATATTTTGGATTCAATAAACAGGAAGAAGATGATAAGAGGTAAACATAAATCTTAAAACAAAAATATTTAAAATGAATGTCAAAGGCATGAAATGAAAAAAAATAACCTAAAGAATAAGATCAGGTTAGGAAAGGCAAAAGAGAGTTAAACATCACTGTATTTTGGAACTCTACTTTATTGGGTAGGGAGGAGGGATACAAATCAGAAAAATCAAGTTAGAAATAAATCCTGCTTTTCTCTCCATATAATTGATGTGGGGCCAAGCAGTATGTGAGAAACATAAATATAGTAAAATTTTTACAGCTTGATTTAAGAAAAGTTGTCATCTTTCCAGGTAAGCAAAATGAATTTATTAAAATTCCCCTACTGTTTTCTGACCAATTAATTCATATATATAAAGACTTTCTCTAACATTTCTTCAAATAAGAAATGTTTTGTTGGGGTGCCTGGGTGGCGCAGTCATTAAGTGTCTGCCTTCAGCTCAGGTCATGATCTCAGGGTCCTGGGATCAAGCCCCGCATGGGGCTCCTTGCTTAGTGGGAACCCTGCTTCTCCCTCTCCCACTCCCTCTGCTTGTGTTCCCTCTCTCACTATATCTCTCTCTGTCAAATAAGTAAATAAAATCTTTAAAAAAAATGTTTTGTTATGTCAATAAATGGAACAGAAAAAAATATGAAGAGTATCGAGACATTTTACAAAGCAATTGGTAAAAATAAAATCATCTATAATAAAGCAGTTCTAAAATGAAAACTGAACTCCGGCTTAAATTTCTACTTGCTTTGTGGGTAACAAGACATCTCTTACACTTAATAAATAGGGAAAACTCCTTCTGTTTTTTACTTTTCTAATTTGTATTAGAATAAGCAGGTTAATCAAATCTTTGGTAGGTGATATGTGGTATAATAATCAAGCTAATCTCCATACCATTTTAGCCAGTATTGAAAAAATTTTTGTTATAAAATTTAATATTTTTTTCCTTTGAAAAACATCTAACATTCTAAAACTAAATATCTGAGTTTTTATTTATTGCTTTAAAAAGTTTTTTGTTTTTTTAAATAGGCTCCATGCCCAGTGTGGAGCCCAACGTGGGGCTCAAATTCATGACAGTAAGATCAAGACCTGAGCCGAGATCAAGTCAGGCACTTAACGAACTGAGCCACCGAGGTGCACCAAAAAGTATTTTAACATAAACTAGTATGCAACCTAAATTATAACCTTACCAATCTTATACACATTTTTTAAATGATTAAGACAGGGTAAATGATAAAATAACAGCTATCTTTACCATTTAATGAGAAGTTGCTATTATATCTATTAGAGTTCTTATAAAGACTCCTGAGAACAATATGCTCCAACTTACTAGCTAAAAATTTTCTGACATGAAAAATTTTTTTGACTAATTAAAATTTATCTTGGGATTTCTAACCTTTAACTCTATATTCCTTCTTTCTTTTTCAAAGCCATGAAAACTGGAAGACTTAAAACCATCCTATGTAATCAAACAGCTGCTCCATCTTCAAGTAAGTTCAGCTTTCCTAATCTTATTTATAAGATCAAGTGTCTTAAATTCACAGAAGCCAGTCTCTTCCTAAACACCAAAGACTATAAATATCCCTTGTACTCATAGGACATATAGGAACAGATGTTACATGATTAAATTCTTCCAATTTAGGTCCATTTTAGAACACTTCAATGAAATTTACCACTGGTTTGATATGGTGTGATATTTTCTGCATCCTGAAGTGTCTTACTTCACATCTCCCAGGCAATACATCTCATATCTGATGTATGAAATTGATGGATATTTTCCCACTGTCATATATGACACAGAATACAAATTTCTAAAGGTGGACATCTTCCTATATATTATAAGTTAATATAACGTCACTCGTGAATTATAACCCAACAAGGTCATTTTTAATCATTCAGAGCTAACTGCAGAAAATAGATATTATTCAAGATATTTAAGCAAGAAGGGTTTTAATATTAGGAATTATATCATTCAAAGAACTGAAGGAGCTGGCTGTAAGCAATACCTCCAAGAATGACTTCCAGAATAATAAAATTATTTTATTTTTTATTTTATTTTTAAATAATAAAATTATTTTTTAAAAATTCAATTTACAATACCATGAGAAAGAATAAAAGACCTAAGAATAAATTTAACAAAAGAAATGCAAAACTTAAAACAGAATTTAAATTTGGCCACGAAATTCCTGAATGGAACTGAATTTCTTGAAAACATCTAGACTAATAAGTTGCCTGCAACAATGCAAATTAGGGCTTTATTATAAAGTATATAAAATTCCATTTTTTGCCATTTGATCTTACAGACCTTTGGAACTGTGCAGTTACATGAGTCTATACACTCTGAATTTCTGAAGACACAAAAAGTGTACCTTCATATTCAGAACGTACTAGCTTAACTGAATTCAACCCAGTGACTTTTTATGGTGGAACTAGAGTGTATACGTGAAATAAGTCAGTCAGAGAAAGACAAACACCACATGATTTCACTCATATGTGGAGTTTAAGAAACAAAACCAATGAACATAGGGTAAGGGAAAATAATATAATATCTTATAAGATCAAAACAGAGACAGAGGCAAACTCAGGAGACTTTTAACTATAGGAAACAAATTGAGGGATCCTGGAGGGGAGGTGGGTGGGGGGGGACGGAGTAACTGGGTGATAGGCATTAAGAAGAACACTTGATGTGATGAGCACTGGGTGTTACATGCAACTGATGAATCACTAAACTCTACCCCTGAGACTAATAATACACTATATGTTGATTAACTTGAATTTAATTTAAAAAAAAAGTATTTAAAAATCTACTAGATAATAAATAATTTGACTCAGTTTTTCATTTCCAAATTAGTTGGGTATTTTTCCTCCAGGATATATGGCAAATATTTATAAAATACAGATGTTGGCAAGTTTTTATTTTGAAATATAGATTTTATTCATTGTTTCAAGCTCATTTCTTTTAGTCCTCATTTGATTGCTACTAAGCCCACAGGATGTTATAATACACGTAAGAGTTTAATAAAAATGTTTTGTTATGGAAATCAAAGTGCAACTGCAATTAAAAAACACTGTATCAGATCCTAGCAGCAAATTCACTTAACTGAATAAGGTAACTACACTGAGTTTTAGCATCTAAAAATTTTGTAGCACATTCAAGTCTTTCTTTGCCATTATTCAGAGAATAAATTACAGGGAGAGTCATAAATAAAACGTCAAGTCACAAATATTCCCTTAATCTAGTTAATTATGAAAAGTTACTTACTATGATACACTTAGTTGTATCCAAAATGAGTAAGACCATGGAGCACAGAGGTAGAAGTTAAAAAGGAAAAATGGAAGAGGGCCATAACAGCTGATATTACATGGTATCAAGGGAAGTAATTTGAAAATGATTTATAAAGCTTTCAAAATAGACAAATGGTCCCATATATGTCATTACCCTTAAGAGCAACTATTTCTACTTCTGGTAACTCAAAGCTACAGGGAGGAGCTATTAGAGGCCATCAGCAATTACCTGTTTGATTCCACTGTACCTGCATCATTTAACCAATAAAAAAGAAACCCAAGGTAGTTGCAGCTAGAAATCAATTTTTCTGCTGCTTCATTTTAAACACATTACTGGCTAAGCTTATATTGATTTATAATGCAACTATATTTTTTTACTGTATTTACCAGATTCTTGAATTAAAATTCTGCTTCTAAAGGCTCCACAATTATATATCTTAATTTACTTGTGTATTCTGAAATGTTATGGTTCATTAAAAATCTGTCCCCGTTCTAGGAATTTCCTCAGACCTCATATTTTGCAACTGGGAAAGTGACTTCTCTCCCCCACACTTTAGCTTTTTGGGGGTAATGAAAGCTAAACAGAGAATTAGAAGTTATAAGTAATTTATATTCAGGATGTAAGTATTTGACAAGGAGAGAATTATTTTTTATAGTGCTTATGTAACACTTACCATACTCCCTTGTATGTTTAAATACATTCTTTTAAATACCATGTCTTTCAAAATCTGTAGTTAGGGGACCATTGGTTTTGATTTCCTGTGTCCCACCAGAGCACCTAACCTCACCTAACTTCTATGCAGTCATAGAATACCAGAGCCAGAACAGGATCAGCTCATCAATACCCTCACATCACAGATGCGAAACTGAAATCTACCAGTTCAGATGACTTTCTCAAAGTCAAAGAATTAATTAATTACAAATATGCAGTGAAAACCCAGGTTTCTAGTGTTCTCTTTACTATGCTGCACCCCCTGTGAAGCTAGGGCATCAACCCCATGTATTCAGTGAGGATGGCTCCTGTGTGGAGATTCCCCTTGGTAGAACACACAGTGATGGTGATAAGAATGACACAGGACTGCTGCTTCTTGTGTAAAGACGTTGCTATTGACTCTCTGCGAGAAGAGCTTGCAATCCGGCCATGCTTTGGGTAGAAGTGGTAGATTACTAATAATTGAAACATACTCTTTACTTATTTCTAAGGTTTATGGTCAGAGACTGACACAGAAACTTGCTTATATATTAGCATTACTCTCTCAATGAAACCAACTATAAAAATGTAGAAAGACAAGTCAATTCCAGCAACAGTTTTAGAATGTGGGAGGAAAGGCTTATTTTGGCTACAATTTGTATAACTCTTACCAATCGACATACCAACACTGAAAGAAAGCACGTATGTGTCAATTCCACTGAATTGGTAAGGCAGGAATTTAAAAAAAATATGAACCCCCACAGGATAATGTTGAATGACTGACAACAGATTAATTTTTTTAAACAAGAGAGAATTATTTTATCTGAGAGTCAAGTACCATTTATTCATATAACTTTTTTTTAAAGAATTATAATCATACGCATTGAATGCCAGAGTTAAAGAGTTTTCAACTGCATATCAGAGACTGTCTTTATGACAGTTGATGAGCTCTACTGGCCCACTCTCCACTGAAACTGGCAAAAATTATATTTCAAAAAATTTTTTTAAACCCAACTTCTGGAAATAGTCTTAAGAACAAACAGCAAATGAACAAACACTGATTAAAGAAAATCTAAAAAAAAAATTTTTGGTTTACAACAAGAAGGGCAAGAGTCTGTGGTCCTTGAAGAAAGATCATTCGCTCACTGCCCACTCCCAACTCAGAAAGGTAGGGACTCCACTCCAGGCTAATGCAGGCAAGAACATAGGGCTCTTTCCCACTGCTACATGTCCCCCCTCCCGGGCTGCCCCCAGGAAGAAAGTGTTTTTTCCCTTGGAGATGAGTAGGACCTCAGCATTTCTCATCCCCAACCCCCTCCACAGCTTCCTGTTGCTAAAGATAAATCCTGGGTGAATGTCATTGACAGGCTGCTGCCCAACCCCACTCATGAAATGGACACTTCACATAAGGCACACTAACTAGAAAGATGGGCTTTAATCACTTTGTCCTGGTTCATTAGGCAGTAGCTCCATGACACCTGAGGACCTCTGGCTTCCCTCATCCCCACTCCAGGAGCACCCAGATCCTAGAGAGAAAAGCATCACTCAAAGAGAAGCATGCCACTGTACACACCCTCAGCTCCAGAGCCCTTGTTTAGAGATTTTAGAGAAACAGACAGCTCCTAATCTCTTCCCAAAGGAACTGATTTCACTGGAGGAAGTCAAGCCTAAGGGCACTCTAAAAAACAGCAGAGGATGGAGTAAAGGCAATTGGGAGGAAATTTCAGACGCAGGCTAACCTGCAGGCTGCCTAGTTTATATGAGAGAATGAATACAGACAACTAGATAGACCAACTAGACAGAAGATCAGCAAAGAAACAGAAGACTTGAGCAACCATAAGCCAACCAGACCTAACAGATATCTACAGAATACTCCACATAACAGCAAGACAATATACGAGGTGGTGGTTAAGATGGCAGTGTAGGACTATGGAGAACTCATCTCCTCCCAGGGACACAAAAGAACTATAGTTACATATGCAACAATTCCCTCTGAAAAATACCTGAAAACTAGCTGAACAGCTTCTCCACAACAAAGGGTAAAAAGACCACATCAGGATAGGAGAGGCAGTAATGGGACATCACCAAAAACCCCACATCTTGCATGGCAACCCACAATTGGGAGGGATCTCACAATTTTGAAGATTCTTGAGGAGCAAACTGTGCCCCACATGAGGCACCCCAACCCTTGGGACCCGCACATAAGAGAGGACCCCCTCAAAACATCTGACTTTGAAAACCAAGAGGGCTTACATCCAGAACCATAGGTCTGTAGGGAATGGAGATTCAATTCTTGAGGGCTCACTTGCAGATTCACTACCATGGGACTCAGTGCAAAAACAGCAGTTTGAAAAGTGCCAACACCATCTGAGGAGATTCATTTGCTAATCTTAAAACATCTACTGTAGGGGCAGGAGTCTATTAGAACTTTCTCTGGGGACTGAGGCACTGGTGCACACCATTTATTGCATCCTCCCTCTACCTTGTTAGCACTAGAGGCATGCCCTACCCCATGACACTCCCAAGGAATACCTAAAGATAGGATGAGTGACTTGCCTCCACAACACTCCCATGTCCCCCCATAAAGCCAGACACATGGCCCACACATGGTTCATCCCTTGAGCATCTGACTCTGAGGGCCAAGACAAATTGCATTTCTGGGCCCCGTGGGTCTGAAATAATCAGAGAGACGCTTTTTGGCAGGCTACCACTCCCAAGGCAATACACAGAAAGCGTCCAAAACAAACCTCCAGTCTTCCTGTGAAAAAGGCTTAATTATTTGTCCTGGAGCTTCATGCTAAGGGACAGGCTTCAGATTTACCACACATCTAGAGTCTATGGACATACTCTCAGGGAACATAGACTAGAAGATACCATCTTTGCACTCTCGATTGGCCTCACTACAGCTTGCCAGTACCTCCCAGAAAGGACTTGTCTGGAACCTGTTTTTCAATGTGGCCAAGGGAACACTCCAGACTACCTGATCTGGAGGCCAGCAGGATTTACAATTGTGGTCCCATAGGACTGTAAATATTTGCATACTGTAAAAGCTGCTGCCTGAGGTCTAGCTTCCAATTAGCCTGAAACTAGGAGCTGACTAAGATCCCTCCCTCTGGAACCTTTGTCATTATCTAAGCAGCCTGATTTATTCTTGAAAGGATCCAGCTATGAGGATATGCTAATAAGGTCAGTGTTCCAGAGACAATGAAGAGCTAGGGCAAGGTTAAATGGTGAGGATCATGTCCTATATGAGGCTACTCCTTCAAGACTGAAAAAGATACCTGTTTTGTTTAACACATAGGAACAAACACATAGAGTCAAACAAAATGAAGAATCCAAAGAACATGATAAAACCCTACCCCCCCCAAAAAAAAAAACTTAATGAAACAAGGATAAATATAAGTTTAAGCTGAAAAAAAAAAGGCACTAATTAATAACAAGAAAACATATGAAAGTGAAAGTAAAAATCTCCCTGGTAAAGATAAATATATAGTAAAAGTAGTGGGTTAATCATGTATAAAACTAGTATGAAGGTTAAAAGACAAAAGTGGTCAAAGTAACTGTAACTACAATAATTAGTTTAGGGATATGTGAAATAAAAAGATGTAAAATGTTACATCAAAAACAAAATGGGCGGGAGCATGGGGGAGTAAAAATGTAGCATTTTAGGGGTGCCCGGGTGGCTCAGTCATTAAGTGTCTGCCTTCGGCTCAGGTCATGGTCCCAGGGTCCTGGGATCGAGACCCACATCGGGCTCCCTGCTTGGCGGGAAGCCTGCTTCTCCCTCTCCCACTCCCCCTGCTTGTGTTCCCTCTCTCGCTGTGTCTCTGTCAAATAAATAAATAAAATCCTTTTTAAAAATGTAGCATTTTAAAATGTGTTCAAACTTAACTAGCTATCAACTTAAAAGAGACTGTTATATATAGTGGTTATTATACTTGAGCCTCATGGTAATCATAACACTATAGAAAGCCATCAAACTACAAGGAAAGAAAACAAGAGAAAAGAGGAACAGAGAAGAAGTACAAAACAACTAGAAAACAATTAACAAAATTGCAGTAAGTGCATACTTATAAATAACTACTTAAAATATAAATGCACTAAATTCTCCAATCAAAATACATAGTGACTGAGTGGATAAAAATAAGACCCATCTATATGATGCCTGTAAGAAACTCACTTCATATGTAAGGACACATACAGACTGAAAGTAAAAGAATGGAAAGACGTTTCATGCAAACAGAAATAAAAAAAAAAAAAACAGCTGGGATAGCTATGCTTATATGTACTTATATGAGACAAAACAGACAATAGACTTTACTACAAAGACTGCAATAAAAGACCAGGATGTGTATTACATAATGATGAAGGGCTTAATCCACCAAGAAAATATAACATTTGTAAATATTTAGGCACCCAACATAGGACCACCTAAATATATAAAGCAAAAAACTAAAAGAAGTAATTGACAGCAGTATAATAATAGTAAAGGACTTTATTTTTTATTATTTTTTTTTAAGATTTTGTTTATTTATTTGACAGAGAGAGACAACGTGAGAGGGAACACAAGCAGGGGGAGTGGGAGAGGGAGAAGCAGGCTTCCCGCCAAGCAGGGAGCCCGATGAGGGGCTTGTTCCCAGGACCCTGGAACCATGACCTGAGCTGAAGACAGACGCTTAACGACGGAGCCACCCAGGCGCCCCAGTAGGGGACTTTAATACTCCATTTATACCAATGGCTAGAGCATCAAGACAGAAAATCAATAAGGAAATATTGGTCTTAAATGACATATTAGATCAGATGGACTTAACATATATATACAGAACATTCCATCCCAATGCAGCTGAATATACATTCTTCTCAAGTGCACATGAAACATTCTCTAGGACAGATCATATGTTAGGCCACAAAACAAGTCTCAATAAATCTTATCAAGCACTTTTTCTGACTATAATAGCATAAGAATAGAAATCAGTTTTAAGAAGAAAACTGGAAAAAATCACAAATATGTGGAAATTCCACAAGCTACTGAACATATAGGTCAATGAAGAAATCAAAGGGGAAATAAAAAAATAAAAATATATAAAAATAAAAATAAAAATAAAAAAATACCTTGAGACAAATGAAAATACAACTATTTAAAATCCATGGAGGGGCACCTGGGTGGCTCAGTCGTTAAGCGTCTGCCTTCGGCTCAGGTCATGATCTCTGGGTCCTGGGATCAAGTCCCACATCGGGCTCCCTGCTCCACAGGAAGCCTGCTTCTCCCTCTCCCACTCCCCCTGCTTGTGTTCCCTCTCTCGCTATCTCTCTGTCAAATAAATAAATAAATAAAATCTTTAAAAAAAAATAAAATCCATGGAATGCAGCAAGAGCAGATCTAAGAGGAAAGTTTACAGTGATACAGGCCTACCTCAAGAAAGAAGAAATACCTCAAATAAACAATCTAACTTGACACCCAAAGACTAGAAAAAGAAGAAGAAAAAAAAGTCCCAAAGCATATAGATGGAAGGAAATAAAGATCAGAGCAGAAATAAATGAAATACAGTCTAAAAGACTACAGAAAAGAGCAATGAAACTGAGAACAGGTTATGTGAAAGATAAAGTCGACAAACCTTTACTTAGAATTACTAAGAAGGAGAGACAGCTCAAATAAGTAAAATCAGAAATGAAAGAGAAGTTACAACTGATAACTATAGAAATACAAAGAATATCATAAGAAACTACTATGAACAATTATATACCAACAATGGAACAACCCAGAAGAAATGGATAAATTCCTGGAAACATACAATCTCCCAATACTGAATCATGAAGAAACAGAAAAGCTGAATAGACCAATTACTGCTAAGGAGACTGAATCAGTAATCAAAAACTCCCAATAAACAAATGTCCAGTACCAGATGACTTCACTAGAGAATTTAACCAAATATTGAAAAATTAAAAACCTATCCTCAAAGTCTTCCAAAATATTGAAGAGGAGGGAATACTTTCAAACTCATTTCATAAAGCCAGCATTGCCAAAACCAGACAAGGACAACACAGAAAAAGAAAATTACAGGCTAATATCTCTGATGAACATGGATGAAAAAGGCCCAACAAAACCTTGGCAAACCAAATTCAACAATACATTAAAAGGATCATTTACCCTGATCAAAAGGGATTTATTCCATGGATGCAAGAACAGTTTAACAACCACAAATAAACTACTGTGATACACCACATTAACAAACAAAGTATAAAAACCATAGGATCATCTCAATAAATGTAGAAAAAGCACTTGACAAAATTCAACATACATTTATGATACCAACACTAACCAAAGTGGGATAGACAAAACATACCTCAACATAATAGAGACCATATATGACAAGTTCACAGCTAACATCATAACCAAAAGTATAAAGTTGAAAGCTTTTCCTATGAGATACAGATGCCCACTTTAGCCACTTTTATTCATAGTACCGGAAGTACCAGCCAGAGCAATTAAACATAAAAAAGAAATAAAAGGCACCTAAATTGAAAAGGAAGAAGTAAAGGTGTCACTATTTGTGGACAACATGATTTTGCATACAATAAGCCCTAAAGACTCCATCAAAAAACCTGTTATAACTAATAAACAAATACAGCAAATTTGCAGGGTACAATATGAGTATATGTTTGTGTTTTTATACACTGAAACAAGTCATCAGAAAAAGAAATTAAGAAAACAATCCCATTTACGTTGCAACAAAAACAATAAAATATGTAGGAAGAAATTTAACCAAGGAGAAAGACTAATACCCTGAAACTGTAAGACACTGAGTAAAGAAATTGAAAAAGACACGAATAAATGAAAAGATACTCCATGATCATGGATTGGAAGAATTAATATTGTTTAAATATTTATATTACCCAAAGCAATCTACAGATACAATGTGATTCCTACCAAAATTCCAAAAGCATTTTTCAAAGAAATTGAACAATCCTAAAATTTGTATAGAACCACAGAAAAATGCTGAATAGCCAAAGTAATCTTGAGAAAGAACAAAGCTAGAGGCAATATGCTCCCTGATTTCAAACAATAGTACAAAGTGGAAATAATCTGGTATTGGCATAAAAACAAACACAAAGGTCAATGGAACAGGAGAGCCCAGAAGTAAATCCACACATGTATGGTTAAGTAATTTACAATAGAGGAGCCAAGAATCTACAATGGGGAAAGGACAGTCTCCTCAATAAATAGTGTTGGGAAAACTGGACAGCCAGATGCAAAAGAATGAAGTTGGACCAGCATCTTACACCATAGGTAAAAATTAACTCAGGGTCCCTGGGTGGCTCCGTGGGTTAAACATCTGACTCTTGATTTTGGCTCAGGTCATGATCTCAGGGTTGTGAGATGGAGGCCCACATTGGGCTCAGCTCTCTCCCTCTTCCTCTGCCCCTCCCCCATTTATGTTCTTGTTCTCTCTTTCTCTCCCTAAAATAAATCAATCCTTTAAAAAAATTAACTCAAAATGGAATAAACACTTGAACATAAGACCTGAAACCATAAAACTCCTAGAAGAAAACATAGGCAGTAAGCTTCCTGACACAGGTCTTGGCAACTATTTTTTCAATCTGATTCCAAAGGCAAGGGCAACAAAAGCAAAAATAAACAAATGGGATTATATCAAACTACAAAAGTTCTGCACACTGAAGGAAACCATCAACAAAAGGAAAGGCAACCTAATGAATGGAAGGTATTTGCAAATCATACATCCAGTAAGGGGTTAATATCCAAAAAATATAGAGAACTAATACAACTCAGTAACAACCATCTGATCAAAAAACAGCATAGTAACTGAACAACCATCTGATCAAAAAACAGCATAGTAACTGAACAGGTATTTTTCCAAAAAAGACATATAGATGGCTAATAGGTACCTGAAAAGATGTTCAACATTATTAATCAGAAAAATGCAAATCAAAAATCAGTCGTTAAGCTTCTGCCTTTGGCTCAGGTCATGGTCCCGGAATCCTGGGATCGAGTCCCGCCATCAGGCTCCCTGCTCAGCGGGAAGCCTGCTTTCTACCTCTCCCACTCCCTCTGCTTGTGTTCCCTCTCTTGCTATGTCACTCTCTGCCAAATAAATAAATAAAATCTTAAAAAAAAAAGATAAGAAATACCAAGTGTTGGCGAGGATGTGGAGAAAAGGGAACCATGCATTGTTGGTAGCAACCACTGTGAAAACTGGTATGGAAGTTGCTCAAAAAATTGAAAATAGAGGTACAGATCTGAGATTCAACAGGTTAAGAAAAAAAAAAAAAGAAGAAGAGGAAGGTAGCGGGAGGGGAAGAATGAAGGGGGGGAAATCGGAGGGGTAGACGAACCATGAGAGACGATGGACTCTGAAAAACAAACTGAGGGTTCTAGAGGGGAGGGGGGTGGGAGGATGGGTTAGCCTGGTGGTGGGTATTGAGGAGGGCACATTCTGCATGGAGCACTGGGTGTTATGCACAAACAATGAATCATGGAACATTTCATCTAAAACTAATGATGTAATGTATGGGGATTAACATAAGAATAAAAATAAATAAATAAATGTAAATCACCTTTGAAAAAAAAAATTGAAAATAGAAATACCATATGATCTAGCAGTTCCATTTCTGGGTATTTATCTGAAGAAAACAAAAACACTAATTTAAAAAAATATATGCACCCTGCATGTTGTTCCAGAATGACAAAATCCTTGGAGCCCTGATCTGCTACCCTTCTGTTTAATTCACCTACTTAATGAATGTGTCTTCATAAAGTCATTAATGAAAATGCTGAACAAAAAGGGTCTAGATCATAGACCTTTCTTATTCCACTGGACATTTATGTTAAATCCTTTGATACCACCCAGTTATAAATTCCCCTTATTATAATAAAATCTGTCCCAATCTGTCCCATTTAATCAATTTATACAATATTAAAAACTTTCCCAAATTTTTTGATAAATATCCAGTGTCTTAGTCTATTCAGGCTGCTCTCACAAAAATGCCATAAACTCAGTAGCTTATAAAGAACAGAAATACACTGCCCACAGTTCTGGAGGCTGGGAAGTCCAAGATCAGGGCATCGATAGATTGTGTGTCTGGTGAAAGCCCCGTTCCAGGTGATAGACCGCCAACTTTTCTCGCCGTCCTCACACGGTGAAAGAGGCAAGGGAGCTCATTCAGGACTCTTTTATAAGAGCATTAATCTCACTCATTGGGGATCTGTCCTCATGACCTAATCACTTCCCAAAGGCCCACCCCCTAGTAGTCTAATAATAGTACTTAATACTTGGGCATTAAGATAACAACATATGAATTTTGGGAGCACATGAACATTCAGCCCATAGCACCCAGTATATTTTAATCTACCTAAATTTTCTTTAAAAAATTGCAACAATAACAGCCATAAAAATAGCTTACACATTTTGAGCTGTTAGCATGTATCACACAGTGTTCCAATGGCTTTAAAGCTATTAACTCATGTAGTAAGAGCTCAACAGATGAAAGTGAACATTATTGCTATTGTTGCTATTATCCTTACAGTCATTATTTCTATTTTTATAGTCCTTAGTATTTCTATAAACTACCAATCTCATAACCTTGTCAGAAAAAAAATTGTAGTAGTTATTCTGACATAGCTTATTTTAATAAGGCTATGCTAGCTTTAACGATCACTACTTTTTTCCCCAATTGCTCTCATAACAACCTCTTAATAATGTATTTTTAAATTTTAGCCTGCAATAAAGGCCAAGATTACAGAGTATACATATTAGAACTACTCTTTCCTGTCTTTTTTGTTTTTGCACAGTACCTTAGATTTACTTAGCATCATGAATAAGAGAAATATATAATTTCTGTAATTCTGGGGTCAAATTATTAATCAAATTCTATTTATTTGAAAGGTAGGAGTGATTAATTCTTTAGTGCTATATAGACCATCAAAGTGCTGATTAATTTGTCTACATAATTCACTGTATATATGCTGAGGAGGATTATACCACTCTCTGTACAGGTACATGTGCTCACCTAAAGGTTTTTAAACATTAAGTTAAAATTATCAATTATAGCACAAGGCAGCACTGAGACATACGGGCAGTCTGTGAAGGATCTACACATACACTAAATACCAATTCTTACAATGGCCATCCTTACCAATGAACATGTCAAGATGGGTTCACATAATTTATCATCTCCAAATCATAACAAAAGTAGATAGAAGTAGATCAAGTGTTATGCACCAACAGTCTTCCTCTCACTCACGTGTGGCGCGCTCTCTCTCTCACACATGCACGGAATGAACTACATGGACACTGCATCCCCTAATAAAATGGAGAGTGGGGGAAGATGATTTTTCTGAGCTGAAAAAAAACCCCAACAATTATGGCCTCCTAATAGTTACTGATAGGGAGGAGATATGATGGGAACTTCTGGAATCCTGATAATGATCTATTTCCTGAGCTGGGTGGTAGTTACATTGGCACGGATCACTTAGTGAGGTTTCATCAAGCTGTACAACTTGTGATTTGTTCACTCTTTATATGTATGTTACTCAAGAAAGAAGCTTATTTTAAAAAGCCACATAAGAACCAAACAAATTAAACAGTGAGAGCTCAAACAGTGAATGAAACTTAAATGTGAAATTTAATTGAACCCTAAAAATATATGTAAAAAGAACAAAGTTCCTATTTTTATTGGATATATTTATATTCTCCACTGAAACGCTGTAATACTGAGAAGCTCTATATTCTTGAAGCATTTACGCCAAACATTAAAAATAATCACAAATGGTGGCAAATTATTTGATGTTTCCTAAAAGTATTTGTCTAAAATGGAAACGAAAAGACTATACCTACAAAATACTTCTGTTAAAATATTTACATATTTTGGGGCACCTGGGTGGCTCAGTCGTTAAGCGTCTGCCCTCTGCTCAGGTCATGATCCCAGAGTCCTGGGATCGAGCCCCGCATCGGGCTCCCTGCTCAGCGGGAAGCCTGCTTCTTCCTCTCCCACTCCCCCTGCTTGTGTTCCTTCTCTGGCTGCGTCTCTCTCTGTCAAATAAATAAAATATATTTTTTAATTTACATATTTCATTACAAAAAAATCATAAATGATGGTATTTTTCATTTAGTAGAATTTGTTCTGAATTTATCCGGAATTTATCAGCCACAAGAATGCAATTTAAATAAGACTAGAGGGGACACGTAGGTGGCTCAGTTGGTTCAGTGTCCCCCTTCTGCTCAGGTCATGATCCCTGGGTCCTAGAATCCAGCCCCACATTGGGCTCCCTGTTCAGCAGTGTGTCTGCTTCCCCCTCTCCCTCACCCTCTCTTCCCTGCTCACGCTCATGCTCTCTCTGTCCCTCTCTCTCAAATGAATAAAGAAAAAAACCTTAAAAAAAAAGACTAGAGGAAATATTATAAGAAAAAAGACAGAATAAAAGGCGATAAAAAATGCATTCTTCACAAGAACTCCATTGACCTGATATTAGAGATAGGGCTGAGAAAGACTAAAATTGCAAATACATAGCAAACATTATTTTGCTAATGTTATTTTTCATTAACAGATAAGCTATTATATAAAGAAGTTTTTGTTTCAATGTACATAGATATATTTTGCCCTTATTTTTCAAAGCAATTTTAAAAAATAGTTTTCAATAGGAGTATATCATAGACCCACCAGTAGATTATTAAAAGCAATTTGTGAATTCTCAAAAAAACATAATACTAAGCTTGATGGTTAATTTTATGTGTCAACTTAGCTAGGCCACAGTATCCAGATAGTTGACAACACTGCAATCTACAGCAGCGTAGAGTGGTGAATCAAGGGAGCTTCCCCAGGTCTCAGATCCCCAGGGCCAGATTCTGATGGCTTGGTCATTGGACAGAAGGGAAACAGAAGACATCAAACCATTATCAAAACCCCTACTGTTGGAATCTTATATACCTTACTTATTCCTACATTTCTTACTTTTTAATTTATTAGTCTATCATCTTAATCCTACATGGTTCAAATCTATAGCCACACTGACTGAACAAATGAAAATCTTATGCTGTTTAATCTTGCAGACATTTCTCAAAGCAATTTCCAAAGCATCATTCCTTTCCTGGTCTACTCTTCCACTCCCACAAGATTAAAGTCAAGCTCCACACTAGGCTAGTGACTCTTATTTTGAAGAGAAGCCAGAGTTTATATAGTAATGGGTTATTTTTATTTATTTTTTTAAACATAATGGGCAACAGAACAGAAAATGTCCTGGTAAGAAAATAAGGATCTGTTCAGTTTTAAGTGATACAAATCCCATTTCAACTAGTTTAAGCAAAATAAAACAAAACAACAAAAAGGAACTCAATGGCTCTATTAGCTGAGAAATGAGGAAGGGATGCTATGCTACAAAGTGGCAGGAAACTGCCATGTTCCACTACTTAGCCTCCTTGCATGCACATAAAAACTCCCACATACTTATTTCTTGCCAAATATACAAGCCATTTTTTTGTGTCTGTTTGGTATTATTTATACAATTACACCAAGAATGTAGAATGCATTCTCAATGTTAAAAGAATGAAATATTATAGATTAAGGTAAAACCCACTTTGACTACCAAGGTAATCCCTGTTATCAGATTAATGAGTGTATTTCCAGGCTTTTTTTATGTTTTAAATAAACATACACACATTCACTCAAGAATTTTATTTTATTTTTTTAAAGATTTTATTTATTTATCTGAGAGAGAGAATGAGATAGAGAGAGAGAGCATGAGAGGGGGGAGGGTCAGAGGGAGAAGCAAACTCCCCGCTGAGCAGGGAGCCTGATGCGGGACTCGATCCCGGGACTCCAGGATCATGACCTGAGCCGAAGGCAGTCGCTTAACCAACTGAGCCACTCAGGCGCCCTTCACTCAAGAATTTTAAGAAATACACAGCGTGGATGTGTGTATGTATGTGTTTATATTTTTGGCAGAAACATCATACTACATGTATTATTATAAAAATTTCCTCCGACCCTCTTCCCCCCCTTCCGACCACAGTAATTCCCTTAGAAAGTTTCCTGTATCATTTCAAAATTGATACACAGTATGACATAATGTGTACACACTGTGATTTATTTGTAGTTTAAATATTTTCCACAATGGAAATACAGGTTGTTTTCTAATTTTTTTTCACAAAAATAAACAACAATACAATGAAAAATAAAAATGTTAAAACTGGATATATAACAAAAAAAAACTGTTGGTCATAAGACACACAATTCTTAAATTTTTTAAGATTACCTATTTCCTGTAACTCTACCACATTTGATATTAAACTCTTTTGCCAATCAAAAAAAAATGCTTGACCATGTTTCATGTTTCTTGACTATATGCATTTTCTGTTGTGTAAATAGTGTTTATTTACTGTTTTCCATTAGTCTGTTATTTTCATTACTTGGTAAACCAAATTTACAACATCCAGCATTCTATTTTAAAAAGGCATGGAAAAAGGAATACAGCCCAAATTAAGAGAAAAAATAGCCAATCAAAGGCAAACCAGAACAAATGTATTAATACCAAGAGAAAATGATATTAAACTGGTTATTACAACTGTATTTTACACGGTTGAAAGTTAAAATATGGATACATATTTTAATATGAATCCAATGTCTGTTATACGTGTACTTTTCCTCATCTGTCACTTTCCTTATAATACTGTTTATGGTGGAGTTTTTTGGTGACAGAGACTTAATTTTTATATAATCAAATTTATCAGTCTAGCTTTATGGCTTACAATTTTGGTTTATAGAGAACTTCCATAAGCCAAAGTCACAAAATCATTCTCATTTATTTTCTTTTAACACTTTAAAAATTTTGTTTATTATGTTTTAGAACCTTAATCCAACTAGAATGCATTTTTTTGAGATTTAAGTGATGAAGGTGTACAACTCTAGGTTTTACCAAATGTCAATTTTTCCAATTTTTAAGAAGTCTGTAGGTTATCTACTAATTCAAAAATGTTATAATTACTGAGTACTAATTTCCCTATACATGCAGGTATTCTAATTGATCCATTTTTTAAATTCTATACCAAATAAGCAGTGTTTTCATTACTTCCTACTAGAGCAAATTCTCACATATTTTAGCTCTAAATTGTCTTGGTTGATATCTATTTTCAACTGAGATAGAATGGGAGGGACCAGATTTACCCTCCTAGCAGAAACAACTTAAAGACTGGATGAAATACATAAGACAATAGTTTTTTGTTTTCTTTTTAAAGATTTTATTTATTTATTTGACAGAGACAGAGATAGCGAGAGCAGGAACACAAGCAGCGGGAGTGGGAGAGGGAGAGCAGGCTTCCTGCCGAGGAGGGAGCCCGATGTGGGACTCGATCCCAGGACCCTGGGATCATGACCTGAGCCGAAGGCAGACGCTTAACGACTGAGCCACCCAGGCGCCCCATAAAACAATAGTTTTAAAGACATTTAATGTTAAGCAAAAAAGGACAGTGATCACTCACAGCCAATAAACAAACAAAATTATCCCTAAAACTACCACCACTTACTCCTGAATGTTCCAGAAAATGGAGCCGACAGGGGAAGCCCAGGCACAGCATAGGAGACTTCTTCACAGAATCACAGAGCTGAGAGTCCAAGGAAACCCAACTAGCTATAAACAAGCCTGAGCTAAATGCTGCTGTTATTTACCTAAGAAATCTCAAAAGTATGAACTGTTGCCAAGTAACTTCACTGCCTCCCAGAACAAAGTTCAATCATACTTATATCGACACAAAAATGTCCAGCACCTAAGAAGGTAAAACTTACAACATCTAGCATTCTATTTTAAAAAGGCATGGGAAAAAACCCAAATTAAGAGAAAAAATAATCAGGGGCGCCTGGGTGGCTCAGTCGTTGGGCGTCTGCCTTCAGCTCAGGTCATGATCCCAGGGTCCTGGGATCGAGCCCCGCATTGGGCTCCCTGCTCAGTGGGGAGCCTGCTTCTCCCTCTCCCACTCCCCCTGCTTGTGTTCCCTCTCTCGCTGTGTCTCTCTCTGTCAAATAAATAAATAAAATCTTTAAAAAAAAAAAAAGAAAAAATAATCAAAGGCAAGCTAGAAGAAAGGTATTAATATCAAGAGGCAATGATATTAAACTGGTTATTACAACTGTATTTTACATCATTGAAAGTTAAAGGAATTATAGAGTACGTTGAGTAGAGACATGCAAAATATGAAAATGATCAAAAAAAGATCAAAATTCCAGAGCTTAAAATTACTGTTAGAAATGAAAAATCCTCTGCACGGAATTGACAGCTGATTAGATACTGCAGCAGAAATAACTGATCAACTTGAAGACATAGCAGTAGAGATTGTAGAAGATGAAACAAAGAACAAAGGGCTAAAAATATAATGAAGAGAGAAATACTGAGCCAGAAGATAACTTCAAACAGCCTAATACATATATGTAATTAAAGTTCCAGAAGGAAAGGAGAAAGAGGGTGTACAAAAAAAAGATATGAAGAATAATGGCTAAAATTTTACAAGTCTGAGGAAACTATAGATGATAGTGTGACAAATTCCACAAACGCAAAAGGCAAAAGACACATATTTTTTAAAACTGCAATGAAGCATGTCATGATCAAACTGCTCAAAGTCAGTGATACAGAAAAAGTCTTAAAAGTGACCAGAGAAAAAAGGAATAAAGGAATAAAGATAAGGATGACAGAAGATTTCTTATTAGAAACAATGTGAGTGGCGCCTGGGTGGCTCAGTCGTTAAGCGTCTGCCTTCAGCTCAGGTCATGATCCCAGGGTCCTGGGATCGAGCCCCGCATCGGGCTCCTTGCTCCTCCAGAGGCCTGCTTCTCCCTCTGCCTGCTGCTCCCCCTGCTCGTGCTCTCTCTCTCTCTCTGTGTCAAATAAATAAATAAAATCTTTAAAAAAAAAAAAAAAGAAAGAAAGAAACAATGTGAACCTGCTCATGGTGGAGTAACATCTTTAAAGTGCTGAAAAAAAAAAAAACAAACTACCAACTAGAAACCTATACCTAGCAAAGGACAAGGAGGGAAGGAAGGAGAAATTATAAAGGACACAAGGAAACTTGTGGGGATGATGAATATGTTCACTGTCTTGATTGTGGTGATTTCACAGGTAGATAAGTAGGTCAAAATTTATCAAAATGTGCACTGAAAAATGTTTATTGTAGGTCAATTATATTTTAATAAAGCTATTACTTTTTTAGTGGAGAAAATATGTTTTGGTAATTCTTGCACATTTACTATTTTAAGTTTTAGAATCAACTGGTCAAGTTTCACTGTAATCCCTACTGGAATTTAAATTTCACTGATTGATGATACAAGAAAAAATATATACTTTTTACTTTCTGTTCTCTGTGTGTGTGTGTGTGTGTGTGTGTGTCCTGTCTCTGAAAATGTTGAATCACCTAAGATTGTGGCTTTTCACTTTTCTCTTTTTAGTTCATCTTTGAACTTTATAGGCATACTTATTTCAAAAATGCCCCAACTAACTCTTCAATGTATACATGAAAGTGGAATTATTCCTTCACCAAAGGATAACATCTAGTTTCTCCATCGATAACATCTAGTTATTGTCCAATAATATGTAGTTCCTCTATCCAATTTCAAATTTAGCACCGCTGACTGAAGATTCAGAAATGATTTACCAGGATCCTATAAAGTGTGATGAGTTTATCTAAAACACAATGGGAGGAAAGACAGAATATTTCCTGTGTAGAAACAGAGTAAAATGTACTGGTAGTAGTGATTATTGGTCCAGAACTTAGGTCATATCCAGATGGGCAGGAGAAGCAAAGTTTTCCTATTCTGCATTTAGTGCAAGTTTCTTGTTCTTATCTGGTCGTCCCTGGGTCTGCTCACTGCAGCATCTCTCTTCCTCACACTTGAAAGGTACACTGGGAAAATTTCCAATGCTGGTGACTATGCCAGGTCAGCAGTCCAGTTGCTTTTTGGTGCCAGTTTTATGGCCTAAAAATCAATAGAGGTATTGGGCAATCAGATGCCCCTGGATGCCAAGCTCAGATTTCTCTGACAATTCAACTCTCATAAAACTCCAATTGGCTGGGTATTAATTTTGCCCTTATGGATTCCATTACCTAAAAAATCAAGGCCAAAATTTTTCTTAGTCAGAGCTTTGAACTGAGGGAGTGTCTGAGTATTTTCTATTCCCTAGCAATTGGCATGTGGATTTTACTCTTGTTCCTAATTACGAACTTAAAAGGTAGTGTTGGATGCTGCCTAACAGCAATATAAAATTATACACTGGGATGTTGAAGGAAAGCTAATCTGTACTTTTTCTTCCAAGTTTCATCCTAGGAACTGCATATTTTAATGCAGGAAATTATTAATTGTGTTACACAGCAGGGAGGACTACACAGCATCAGGTAGTTGTGAATAATGCTCCAATGAACATGGGAATGCAGATATACTGTTTTCACTTCTTTTTGATACATACCCAGAAATGGAACTGCTATGCCATAAATTAGTTCTATTTTAAATTTTTTGAGGAACCTCCATATTCTTTTCCATAGTGGCTACACCAATTTACATTCCCTCCAATAGAGCACAAGAATTCCTTTTTCTCCACATCCTTGCCAACACTTGTAGTCTTTTTGATAATGGCCATATTAACAGGTATAAGGTGACATCTCACTGCAGTTTTGATTTCCATTTCCTTGATGATAAATGATGCTGAGCACCTACTGATGTGCCTGTTAGCCACTTGCATCTCTTCTTTGGAAAAATTCAGTGACTCTGCCCATTTTTAAATCAGATGTTTTGGGTTTTTTTGCTACTAAGCTATGTGAGTTCCTTATATATTTTGGATATTAACCCCTTACCAAATAAATGATTAGCAATTTTTTTCTACCATTCTATAAATTGCCTTTTCATTTTGTTGTTTCCCTAGCTGTGCAAAAGCTTTTTAGTTTGGTAACAGTCCCAATTGCTTCTTTTGCTATTGTTGCCTTTGATTTTGGTGTCAAATTCAAAAACTCATTTCTAAGACCGCAGTCAAAGACCTTACTTCCTATGATTTCTTCTAGTTTTATGGTTTCAGGTCTAACATTTAAGGCTAATCCATTTGCACTGATTTTATGTATGGTGTAAAATAGGGGTCCAGTTTCATCTTTTTTGCACGTGGTTGTCCAGTTTGCTCAACACCATATACTGAAGAGACTATCCTTTCCCCATTGTATATTCTTGGCTCCTTTGTTGTAAATTAATTGACTATATATGTGTGGATTTATTTCTGGGCTCTCTATTCTATTCCACTGATCTATGCATCTGTTTATATGCCAACACCATACTATTTCATTATAGCTTTGTAGTATAGCTTGAAATGGAAATGTGATGCTTCCAGTTTTGTTCTTCTTTCTCAAGAATGCTTTGGCTATTTGAGGTCTTTTGTGGCTCCATACAAATTTTAGAATTGTTTATTCTATTTTTGTGAAGAATTCCATTCACATTTTGATAGGGATAGCACTTTGGTAGTATGGATTTTTAACAATATTAATCCTTCCTATTTATGAGCATGGGATATATTTTCATTTATTTGTGTCTTCTTCAATTTCTTTCATCAGTGTCTTACATTTTTCAGTGCGCAAGTCTTTTACCACCTTGGTTAAATTTATTCCCAGGTATTTCATTCTTTTAGATGCAATTGTAAATGAAACTGTTTTCTTAACTTCTCTGATAGCTTGTCATTGATTCAATCTTGGTAGGTTATATGTTTTTAGGAGTTTATCTCGGCTGTCCCAATTTGTTGATGTATAATTGCTCATAGTAGTCTCTGCATTTCTCTACCTCATTCCCAAGGTGAATCCCTGTTTCCCTCTGTGTGTTGGCCTTGTTCCCTCCACTGCAGGTGAGCTTTCCCCGTGTTGAAAACAAAAGATGAGGGGGTGACCTATGTACAGACATTCTCAGGCTTACATGATCCCAGCTTACTGATCCCAAAGTATGCCTCTGTCACCCAGTATTTATATATTAACTTCTACATAAAGATAAACTGGCCCTTCCTTCTTTTGTAATATTCACTGGTTGTAACACAATGGTTGTCTGGCCAGGCCCTGATCACATTAGCCTTGTTAGGTCTGATGGAATCTGACTGACATCCCTGTCAGGGAGGGGCAATTTTTAAAGGAAATTGTGTGTACTTACAAGAAAGTGGAAATGATCTTCGACAGATAAAAGAGTAAATGTTCTTGGTGGGAAGAAAAAGAAAAGCTCTGAAAATGAATGAATCAAGGACTGACATGACCTCATGCTAACTGGTTATTTCCTTCAAGCCTAAACTCCATCAGGTAAACCTCTCACATCTGATAGAAGTTCCAGTGGCTAAACTCAAATACGTACCTGCTTAGCACATCAAGGATTCTTTCCTTTGCTCTTACATTCTTTAACTACAGAAAATTCATACTTATAGAGTAAAAATAAAATACTAGTAATATTCAACATTTATGTAGTGTTTATTATTTGCTAGATTCTGTTCTCAGTGCTTTACATATATTAACTTATTTAATCTCACAACAACCCTATGATGCAACTATTATTAGTATTCCTATTTAAGAGGTTAGTAAATGGCAAAGCTAGAAGTCAGCCTCAGTCATTATCTGCTACTGAATATGATCACCTCTCCCTATGCTGCCTTTTTTTCAGTACATAGTTGACTCTCAGTGTGACCTTTCAGAATGGTGAGTACATAAGGGAATATAAAAGAAGGGTCTTGTATATTTTCTTAATCATGAAACACTACCCTTCTCTGGGTAAATTTTAAGAAAGGATTTTAATTCTCTTTAAAAATTTCTCCACTAGCACATGTGGTTTCCTAAGAGCTGTGTGTCTTATCTTTGGGGTATTTTTAAGATATTGCTCACTTCCCTTTTTTAATTTCACATGTCATAGGTACTCTGATGCAATCAATCTTCTGAAAGTACAGGAAATTCTACCTTAAGAGTTACTTAAGCACAGTTACTTAAGCACGGTTTCAGTTACTGTAAGTACACAAAGTGCTACCTTAAGAGTTACTTAAGCACAGGAAGTTCTGTACCTCTTCACTAGAGATGAGAGGTTTTGAGGAGGTAACCATTTCTTTGCTGTTTCATAGGAACAGTAATTTGGGCACCTAACTTGTGCCAGCACCGTGGTAGGTACTTTTTCACCTCTATCATCTTTAGTCAGAGGTGTGGAGCTCAGTTCTGTGAAGGCTGTTCTGTGTGTAGTCAATTCTCTACGTCCGGCCATCAAAGGGGTTCTCAGGCCCTCCTTCATCATCATCACAGGCAGAATTCTTTGAGCTCAAGTCCTCTAAGTGGATCTCTGAAATAGGCGGAAGGCAATTTTCTGCTGAATTAAGCAAGGTTGTAAACTCAAAGAGGATAGCTCACTATAAAGGCTTATGGGATTACAAATCAATGTAAACAATTTACTTCAAAGGCCTCTGCCTGAATCAGCATTTAATGGTGAAATGTGCTTGAATAGTGCCTTTAAAACTTGAATAAAATTGTCATATAGATACTCCACATTTCCAGACATTTCTAATTACTATAATAATTTGACAGATTTTTAAGGGTCATCAAGACATTTAGTTTAATTTAATGTGTAAGGACAAAACAAAACTAATAGGAATTCTCATTACTCAAAGAGACTAACACAACTTTTGACAAAGACATTTATATACAAACACAAGTAGTTGAGCCACAGATTTTGCAGAAGCTACCTAGGATTTCTGCATTTTTAAATGATGAGGGAAAATTCTGTTTTTACCATGATGTCCATGCTTTCACTGTGAAATACTATTAAAACAGAACATCTCTAAGAATAAATTCTTATCATCCCTTTATTTGTGACCTGGGTGGGAATGTAGTATATCAAATGATTATCTAAATCGGAAAGAATGAATATAGTAGTTCAGAGAGAGTTAGGCAGTAAGACTATTACAAAGTCACTCCCCTTTTCCCTTCTAGCCTGCAAAATCACATTTCATACAGCAAAGGGTTAAAAACACAGGGTACTCAGTAACATTACTCTAATTTTCTTTTTACTCAATTACTCTAATATCGTACTAAAGGACATGTATGAAATTTCCCTATTCTAAAGGATATACCTATTATAAAGTATAAATACCTATTCCTACAAATGAAAAGTCCAGATTCCATTATATGGTGTTTTGTACCCTTGGTTCAAATATATATATTCTTTAAAATTACTTTCCATATTAAACAAAACAAAAATATTTGAAGTAGCCAATTTCTCAATCGACTTTAGAGATGGTACCTACATTATAGGTTAAAATAAAATTAAACATATGAAATCATACAAATCTGTTCACTTAAATACTTTTAGATAGGAGGAAATCTGTATGTAATTTTTAGAAAGTATTACTGTTCACAAGCAGAAGTTTAATTAATGACCCTCTGAATCACCTGCATGGTACCAACACCCATTCTCAAGTACCATACAGGGGTTATGAGTAAAGGTCTCACTAACCTACAGGTTAGTCTTTGAAACTATCATTAAATAATTCTAAAGTTTTGCTTACCTAGAATTATACTATAATAATATTTGCTGTTTTGAGGACATATTATAAAATAATAATGAAAACAAATAAAAATACTTCATAGTACTAAACCCATACTAAACCCATTTTATGAAGCCTGTAAACACTGTGTCACATAGACACAGAGTACAGTTTTTCTCATATATTTCAGCTAAAAGTCTACAAGTGCATGTTCATTATTATTATTTTCTAATTTATTTGTTTATTTTAGAGAGAGCGAGACAGAGACAGAGAGCATGAGTGGGAGGGAGGGGCAGAGAGGGAAAGGGAGAGAAGCAGGCTCCCCGCTAAGTGGGGGTCCAATGATGACACAGGGCCAATCCCAGGACCCTGAGATCATGACCCGAATTGAAACCAAGAGTTGGATGTTCAACTGACTGAGCCACCCAGGCACCCCAAATGCATGCTCATTATTCACTGAATAATACATGCTAATATGTTGGCATTTTGTAGTATTATGTTTTATAACCTACTGATATAGACTCTATAGTTTAAAATCCACTATTTTACTTACAAACAACAAACCCATGTTTTGTTCAGAAGATACCTAAAACCAACAAACCCATATTTTGTTCAGAAGATACCTAAATACCATCCGAAGGTGAGAGCAATCTTGGGCATCTCCACCTTAAAGAACCGTAATTTGTCTTCACATATGGACTACAATGCTTGTGCAAATATTCTTCAAATCAATAACCTGTATTTTATTTTTATTTTTTTAATTTTATTTTGTTATGTTAATCACCATACATCATTAGTTTTTGATGTAGTGTTCCATGATTCATTGTTTGCATATAACACCCAGTGCTCCATTCAATACGTGCCCTCTTTAATACCCATCACCAGGTTAAGCCATCCCCCCAGCCCCCTCCCCTCTAGAACCCTCAGTCTGTTTCTCAGAGTCCATAGTCTCTCATGGTTCGTCTCCCCTCCGATTTCACCCCATTTTTCCCTTCTTACTATCTTCTTCTTTTTTTTTTTTTTAACATATAATGTATTATTTGTTGCAGAGGTACAGGTACAGGTCTGTGATTCAACAGTCTTACACAATTCACAGCGCTCACCATAGCACATACCCTCCCCAGTGTCTACCACCCAGCTACCCCCCACCACTCCAGCAACCCTCAGTTTGTTTCCTGAGATTAAGAATTTCTCCTATCAGTGAGATCATACAATACATGTCTTTCTCTGATTGACTTATTTCGCTTAGCATAATACCCTCTAGTTCCAGCCACGTTGTTGCAAATGGCAAGATTTCGGGGTTTTTTTGATGGCTGCACAATATTCCATTGTGTGTGTGTCTGTGTGTGTGTGTGTGTGTGTATAGTCACATATTCTTTATCCATTCATCTGTTGATGGACATCTTGGCTCTTTCCATAGTTTGGCTATTGTGGACATTGCTGCTATAAACATTGGGGTACATGTACCCCTTCAGATCACTACATTTGTGTCTTTGGGATAAATACCCAGTAGTGCAATTGCTGGGTCGTATGGTAGCTCTATTTTCAACTTTTTGAGGAACCTCCATACTGTTTTCCAGAGTGGCTGCACCAGCTTGCATTCCCACCAACAGTGGAGGAAGGTTCCCCTTTCTCCACATCCTCGCCAACATCTGTTGTTTCCTGACTTGTTAATTTTAGCTGTTCTGACTGGTGTGAGGTAGTATCTCATTGAGGTTTTGATTTGGATTTCCCTGATGCCAAACGATGTTGAGGACTTTTTCATGTGTCTGTTGGCCGTTTGGATGTCTTCTTTGGAAAAATGTCTGTTCATGTCTTCTGCCCATTTCTTGATTGGATTCTTTGTTCTTTGGGTGTTGAGTTTGATAAGTTCTTTATAGATTTTGGATAGTAGCCCTTTATCTGATATGTCATTTGCAAATATCTTCTCCCACTCTGTCGGTTGTCTTTTGGTTTTGTTGACTGTTTCCTTTGTTGTGCAAAAGCTTTTTATCTTGATGAAGTCCCAATAGTTCATTTTTGCCCTTGCTTCCCTTGCCTTTGGCGATGTTTCTAGGAAGAAGTTGCTGTGGCTGAGGTCAAAGAGGTTGCTGCCTGTGTTCTCCTTTAGGATTCTGATGGACTCCTGTCTCACATTGAGGTCTTTCAACCATTTGGAGTCTATTTTTGTGTGTGGTGTAAGGAAATGGTCCAGTTTCACTCTTCTGCATGTGGCTGTCCAATTTTCCCAACACCATTTGTTGAAGAGACTTTTTTCCATTGGACATTCTTTCCTGCTTTGTCGAAGATTAGTTGACCATAGAGTTGAGGGTCCATTTCTGGGCTGTCTATTCTGTTCCATTGATCTATGTGTCTGTTTTTGTGCCAGTACCATACTGTCTTGATGATGACAGCTTTGTAATAGAGCTGGAAGTCCGGAATTGTGATGCCGCCAGCTTTGCTTTTCTTTTTCAACATTCCTCTGGTTATTTGGGGTCTTTTCTGATTAAATACAAATTCTAGGATTTTTTGTTCCATTTCTTTGAAAAAAGTGGATGGTATTTTGATGGGGATATTGCATTGAATGTGTAGATTGCTCTAGGTAGCACTGACATCTTCACAATGTTTGTTCTTCCAATCCATGAGCATGGAACGTTTTTCCATTTCTTTGTGTCTTCCTCAATTTCTTTCATGAGTATTTTATAGTTTTCTGAGTACAGATCCTTTGCCTCTTTGGTTAGATTTATTCCTAAGTATCTTATGGCTTTGGGTGCAATTGTAAATGGGATCGACTCCTTAATTTCTCTTTCTTCTGTCTTGTTGTTGTGGTATAGGAATGCCACTGATTTCTGTGCATTGATTTTATATCCTGCCACTTGACTGAATTCCTGTATGAGTTCTGGCAGTTTTGGGGTGGAGTCTTTTGGGTTTTCCACATAAAGTATCATATCATCCGTAAAGAGTGAGAGTCTGACCTCTTCTTTGCCGATTCGGATGCCTTTGATTTCTTTTTGTTGTCTGACTGCTGTGGCTAGGACTTCTAGTACTATGTTGAATAGCAGTGGTGATAGTGGACCTCCCTGCCGTGTTCCTGACCTTAGTGGTAAAGCTGTCAGTTTTTCCCCATTGAGAATGATATTTGCTGTGGGTTCTTCATAGATGCCTTTTATGATATTGAGGTATGTACCCTCTATCCCTATACTCTGAAGAGTCTTGATCAAGAAAGGATGCTATACTTTGTCAAATGCTTTTTCTGCATCTATTGAGAGGATCATATGGTTCTTGTTCTTTCTTTTATTAATGTATTGTATGACATTGATTGATTTGCAGATGTTGAAGCAAACTTGCAGCCCAGGAATAAATGCCACTTGGTCGTGGTGAATAATCCTTTTCATGTACTGTTGGATCCTACTGGCTAGTATTTTGGTGAGAATTTTTGCATCCATGTTCATCAGGGATATTGGTCTGTAATTCTCCTTTTTGATGGGGCCTTTGTCTGATTTTGGGATCAAGGTAATGCTGGCCTCATAAAATGAGTTTGGAGGTTTTCCTTCATTTCTATTTTTTGGAATAGTTTCAGAAGAATAGGTATTAATTCTTCTTGAAATGTTTGGTAGAATTCCCCTGGGAAACCATCTGGCCCTGGGCTCTTCTTTGTTGGGAGATTTTTGATGACTGCTTCAATTTCCTTAGTGGTTATAGGTCTGTTCAGGTTTTCTATTTCTTCCTGGTTCAGTTTTGGTAGTTGATACATCTCTAGGAATGCATCCATGTCTTCCAGATTATCTAATCTGCTGGCATAGAGTTGCTCATAATATGTTCTTATAATTGTATTTCTTTGGTGTTGGTTGTGACCTCTCCTATTTCATTCATGACTTTATTTATTTGGGTCATTTCCCTTTTCTTTCTGATAAGTCTGGCCAGGGGTTTATCAATCTTGTTAATTCTTTCAAAGAACCAGCTCCTAGTTTCGTTGATCTGTTCTACTCTTCTTTTGGCTTCTATTTCATTGATTTCTGCTCTGATCTTTACTATTTCTCTTCTCCTGCTGGGTTTAGGCTTTATTTGCTGTTCTTTCTCCAGCTCCTTTAGGTGTAGGGTTAGGTTGTGTACTTGAGACCTTTCTTGTTTCTTGAGAAAGGTTTGTATTGCTATATACTTGCTTCTTAGGACTGCTTTTGCTGCATCCCAAAGATTTTGAACAGTTGTGTTTTCATTTTCATTGGTTTCCATGAATTTTTTAAATTCTTTAATTTCCTGGTTGACCCATTCATTCTGTAGTAGGATGCTCTTTAGCCTCCATGTATTTGAGTTCTTTACGACTCTCCTCTTGTGATTGAGTTCTACTTTCAAAGCACTGTGGTCTAAAAATAGGCAGGGGATGATCCCAATCTTTTGGTACTGGTTGAGACCTGATTTGTGACCTAGGATATGACCGATTCTGTAGAAGGTTCCATGGGCACTAGAGAAGAATGTGTATTCCGTGGCTTTGGGATGGAATGTTCTGAATGTATCTGTGAAGTCCATCTGGTCCAGTGTGTCATTTAAAGTCTTTATTTCCTTGTTGATCTTTTGCTTAGATGATCTGTCCATTTCAGTGAGGGGGGTGTTGAAGTCCCCTACTATTGTTTTGTTGTCGATGTGTTTCTTTGCTTTTGTTATTAATTGCCTTATATAATTGGCTGTTCCCATGTCAGGGGCATAGATATTTACAATTGTTAGATCTTCTTGTTGGTTAGACCCTTTAAGTAGGATATAGTGTCCTTCCTCAGCTCTTATTACAGTCTTTGGTTTAAAATCTAATTTGTCTGATATAAGGATTGCCACCGCAGCTTTCTTTTGATGTCCATTAGCATGGTAAATGGTTTTCCACCCC